>NW_028301326.1:0-111209 GCF_061612785.1 Hesperophylax consimilis | reverse complement strand
TTTGTATTGTACGACAGATTACACTAGTCAACACATTTTTTGTCCCTTTAACGAAAGTAGCCTAATCTGACAGGAAATTTCACACTGATTTCAGATATGTGATTCGTTTTTTTCTATCACGTCAGGTTTTTATGGGTTTTAAGTTTTACTAAAATGTGTATTAATTCATATTTATTCGTGAGTTATAATTGATATTTTTTATAATATGGCAACAATAGGCTCGAATGTCATTTGAATGTCACAAACATGAAAGAGAACTATGACAACATGAAGCTGCTGTTAACAAAAATTAAATATGTAAAATACGAATGGAAAAATGTGGTGATCTGAAAGTAATAGGGCTCCTACGAGGACTGCAAGCGGGATACACAAAGTATTGTTGTTTTCTGTGCGAGTGGGACAGCAGAGACAGGAAAGACCAAGGACTGGCCAACAAGAAAGGACTTTTAACCTGGCACGAAGTATGTTCAACATGCTCCCTTAGTAAAATCTAAAGATATCTTACTTCCACCCTTACACATTAAATTGGGTTTGATGAAATTTTTTTAAAAGGCTTGTCTAAGGATGGAAATGGCATGATTTACTTAAAGCAAAAGTTTCCTAAGATCAGTGACGCAAAAATTTAAGGAAGGAATATTCGTGGGACCACAAATAAGTCTTAACTTATCCAAATTTTATAACAGTGTTGAGACCAGTCGAGCTAGCCGCTTGGTCAGCCTTCAAGAATGTTGTCGAGAACTTTCTTGGAAATCATAAAAGTGAAGACTATATGAGCATTGTGTCTGAAATGCTCATGGCCTATAAAAATATGGGATGTAACATGTATGAGACGATGAGTAGAGTATGCATGAGACGATGTATGAATGTGAATGAGGCAAGAAGTGTGTACCAAACCGACGTGTTTGGCGGTCCGTCCTCTCTGCCTACCCCTGCGGGGAAACGGCGTGGTGGTTAGTTAGTTAGTTTTTATGTAACATGTCACTAAAAATACACTTCTTTACTGTCATTTGAATTTTTTCCCCGAAAATATGCGAGATGTCAGTGACGAGCACGGCGAAAAATTTCACCAGGACATTGCAGCTATGGAAAAGCGATACCAAGGAAAGTGGAGTCCATCTATGCTAGCAAACTATTGCTGGACCCTGCAGAGAGAATCTCAAGATACTCACAAGCGCAAATCAGGAGTAAAAACAATTAAATTGAATTAGTTTTGAAATTTTGTTAAGTAAGTACCCGTCATATTATGGAAGAATTATGTAAAAAAACATTGTTAACTAATAAAAAAACCTGACCCATAATTTTTTTTTGTTTCATTTCGTGTTTATGGATAATAGAAGCCTTATCTACGCCTGCGAGGCGTACACATAATCTTAAATTCTATTTCTCTTTCTAACGGTTGAAGTTAGCGCCTCGTGCTCTTTAACTAACCCAGTGGCCGACAGGAGCTCGCTGATGGTACCTGTATCACTAAGGTAAGTCCAGCCATTTTTGAGTTTTTGAGGTACCTATAGTACGCCTGCGAGACGTATGTTTAGGCTTTGTGTAACTTTTAACTAAGATTATGTGTTTTTACTTTCTTCAATTTTTCGCACATTTTATGTTTATTTTGGCTTTCTTTTAGATACCAACATGTCATGGTCTTATAGATTAAACAGTTACGATATTTTGAAAATCTTAGACCAAGAATATAGTCTTTCTCTGAGTAAATCAGCTTCTGAAGACGATGACAGCCAGTTTGGATGACATTCAAAGCGAAGATGAGAATAACTATGTAACTGAAGAGGTTTTACCTTTACAAGAATCTATTCCCACTGATTTTTCCCACAAAATTTCAAAAGCTGACCTAGCATCTAATTCTGATCATGCTTCGCAAACTGCCAACTCAGGGCAAATTTATCGTGTTCCTGGAAATACTCTTCGTGGTAAGAATGGACGCGGGATGTTTAGTCAACAAATAAGGCTGGCCGCATACATACGTTTTTCGTATTCGATTTCCGAATTCGTTTTCCGTATTCGGACATCCGAATGCACGGAATCAGTAGAAAATACATTAACTGCCGCACACGTTCGTTTTAGTTCCGAACGGAACAAATTCCTTACGCACGTTCGGAGAAACCGAATGGAAAAAACCTAATGACGTCATGTGGAACGCAGCTATTGCATACAGTTTGTTTGCGCCGACGCAAACGTACGGAAATTTCCGTTCGTAATTCAGTGTTGCCAACGGATCTTGACCTAATATCGCCGTTTCTCATACATAAGGTAGCGTAAAGTAGCCGAATTTGCTGTTAGGTGGGACATGTTTAAAATTGATGTTTTTTGTTTTTACGTGAAAATAAAAATTTCGTGGGGGGGGGGGGGGTGGCAGGAGAATTTCAAAAAAAGAATTTCAAGAAAATATAAAATTCGTGTTTTGTCGAATTGAAGGAAGAGTAGTGCTTTATTAATTTGGTAGTATAAATATTTGACAACCAACATTCCGTAAGAATAATTATATCGAAGTCTATATTTAGGTGGTTAAGCTGTATCTGGAGTTCATTAAAGTTTTTATAAATTGACCATATATTTTGGAGCATAATAGTAGTGTTTTTTATCTCTGCTATAAGATATTTGCAAATTTTGACATCTGAAGTAGTAAAAGGGTTGATTTTATTACCTTGTTCTTCGTTTACATGATTAATGTTAATAGCCATTTTATAATTCATATTACACAAAAAAAATTGTTTGATTCCCTTGAATGAGAGCTCCACTAATCCGTAGCCATCACTAGAAGTTTCAACCTTGTTTTGAAAGTGTGGGAGGTGGTTATTGTTACAGTGCAAAAATAAGCATATAAGATATGACTCACCAATATTGGGGGAATCGACCCAGTGAATGACCGGTAAGAGTGGGGCTCACAATCAAAGAAACTAATCAATTTTTTAAGGACAACGGAATGTATAATGTACCTAGTGTATTTGCCTGTCACCTTCATTTTTCCTAATCTTTATTGTAGAGTCTTTGTACCAGACATATTTGAAGCCCATATCTTTTGCCTTTGTTTTAGACCTCCACAGAAGATCTTTGAAATAGGGACCAAAGATTTCACTAACAAATATCTTCTGGAATCCGTTTCCTTGTGTTGTGATTGAGTTTTGTTGCTTTTTTTTCAGCAGAATCTGTCGTCTTTTTTGGGGGTTAACAAATCTGACGTGGAGTTTTGGGAATCCCTGCAAATTCAAGGGTGTCTTCACGGGTTATCTGCTCCACTTCTACTAATCTGACTTCCAGGCTCTTTATTATTTTGTCTTTTTGGTTATTTCCTTTCTCATATATTCAACTTCAGAAACCAGTTTGATAATGGTCTCCGTCTTTAGATGGATGTCATCGTACCGACGGCTGATGAAGTCTCTTGTGCTTCTGCTTTCTTGATTTTCCTAATTCGATAATTTAATTTAATTTGATTCCTGAATCTGTGGGTAAAAACACTGCCGCTATTACTCTTTTAGTTGACTTGAGATGCACTGTTAATTTTTCCTTGTTAAAATATTGATAATTATTTATTTACTGGTCAATCACTGATCAATCCAACACTAACTTAGTAAAACTAACAATTCTCAACGGATCTGACACATCAACGGGTAATTTTCACGCTATATCAAATTATTAACTATTTATTTCGGGAGCAGATCAAAACACAGCATCACTTGATTATAGGTTATTATTACTATACTCAAGGGAGTTTAATATTAATACTATGCGTGTAAAAGAAATGGAGGAACGAGTAAAAAAAATAATTTACTTAGTTACAAACACTATTAAAAATTTATTAAAAAATATATATATAAAGTTAAGGGTTGGTCTTAATCTAGGCTTAATACTAGTCTTAAATTATAATTCTTATCTGGAACCGCGGATCTCCACGTTCGCACTTATCACCGATAACACAAGCGGCAACTTGGGTTGGATCCGAAGGGCAGAATTAGTTCAGCCTGGGCCAAGGCTCCGAAGGGCTGAGTCGGCAGGCAGCGACTCCTGAGAAGGCAGCTTCTTGGGCGGAAGAGCCTCTGCGACCGCTCCAAGGAGGAGGGCAGGAGGTACCTCGGCGGAGGCGAGATGGTAACTGCCGTGAGGGCAGTTCCATGGGTGGAAGCGCCTCGGTGACCGCTCCAAGGGGGGCCAAATGATTGACTGGATTGTCGGTTGCTGAATAAAATTCGTCTTTAGCTGCGCGATCCGGCGACCGTAGAACGCCAGTGGTGGGGTGCTGGAACTAAAGGGGTTCCAATTTACACCACTTCGGTACGTTGTTTGGGTCCATGGCGCTGGCATCGCCATTCTTACCGGTAGATTTATTATTATTTTAAAATATGTTAAAATTACATTTGTAAAAAAGACCTTCAATATAGTTTAGCCCTAGGCGAAGGTATTTATTGCCGGGTCGCTGGCTTAACAATTTCCCATTTCAGATTTTTTACTTTATGGGTGTATTTCTATTTTGGCTTTCTAAATTTTTATTGCGGTTGCCGGCCAGGCTATTCACTAAATATTTAAGGTCTAATCATGCGAACTGCCGCCTCAATCTGCGTGTGAAATTACAGACACATATGCAAGTCACGTAGATACCTAAAGACATATCAAGGTATTGTAACTATCAATATCTATAATCGTAATCGTTATTGATTTTTTTTTCCTTTCAATGTCTTCACGACTATATTTTTCAGTTAAGCCGATAACTTTGTCCGACATTTTTCATGCTAGTGGAATTTCGACATCGAATTCCAAAGTTTACTGGATCAATATTAACTTATTGTTGGGGACGGAAAAGCACCGTCGCACCGCGGAATGCAATAGGAATTGAAACTTCGGAAATGCCGACTTACCTTTTTTTATATTCTTCCACGGTTTCTCTCCTTTGCGCTGGTTCATACACAATACACTAATTTTGACCAAAATTGCGCGAGCTCACAATGGCTTTTCAAGTATCGACACGGTCGAAAAAGGGGGCTCCGTAATCAGATACAGATTATGACATGTTTTGACAGGACGATTTTTTCAACTGAACTGGTTACACTAAGTCGGCATAGGAAAGGGAGGAATTGGGTCGGTGGGCAGCAATAATATTCATAAAGGAGATCAAAAGGAAAGGTGTAGGTAATAATGGTAGGTACCAACACTTATATTTCATTTTCAGTTTCCTTATTCTCTTGATCTTTATTTTTTGGTTTGGTTATAACAACGGGCACGTGGTTTTTTACCTTATTCTGCATAAGTTCCAGGAAAAATATTTTTTTTATGTCTCATGTTGACAAACAATGAATTAATTTCCTGGATAATTTTTTCAACTTCCTTCATATTTTTTGTTCACCGTTCATTTCATTATTTTCGGCTAATAAATGGGCTATAATGTCGAATTATGAGTCGATGCGTTTTTACTTTTTTTGGCTTATTATTATTTTTCCTTTACCTTCTGATCGTTTCCTTTATAGAATTTATTTTTATTCGTGCGTTTGTCAGGGCATTATTTAAATTACATGCCTCTAGAGTTGCTATCTTTTCTTCATCCTCGCTATCATTGTCAGAATTATAAGACATTCCCTCCTCGCGCTGGTTTGGAGATCTTAGGGTCATAAATGATTTTATAGATGGGTCAGGATTTTTTTTAAGTAGTTTTATTTTCTTTCTCCGTGTTTACAGATTATCATTTAAAATTGTATGTATTACCATCTGTTGACTATTAGCTATATAAAGTATTCTGTTTTGGAATTTTATTCTTATTGCCATCTATTG
Organism: Hesperophylax consimilis; assembly: GCF_061612785.1. Lineage (NCBI taxonomy): Eukaryota > Metazoa > Arthropoda > Insecta > Trichoptera > Limnephilidae > Hesperophylax > Hesperophylax consimilis. The sequence goes on along the minus strand of NW_028301326.1, from coordinate 105,440 downwards.
ATCAGTACCGGTAACTAGTTAAAAATATTTGTTGGTAGTAGACATTATTTAAATCTATCAAAATTCACAATTGACTTTATATAAAATACGGTTTCTTAATAATAGAGTTCACTTACATAGAAAAAAAGAAAAAAAAAACTTTAATACTATTGAAACATTGTGAGGTTAGAGTTACAATTGTTTATTCATTGATAAAAAAACATTTTTAGTACTAAGTTTCACATAATTCCAGGGACCGCGGAAGTACTCTATGACGGGGGGGGCAAACTTGTTTGGTCACCCTCTTCCTTCAGTCTCCTCTCCAGTCAATCAACTAGTTATAAATAAGACAAAACGGAGATGACTAGGTCAAACAAATAACAGGTTCACTGAATAAAAACTCATTTTTTTTAAATATTGCTTTATTGCATTCATTGAACGATACCAAAATTTCCACCTTATGCACGTGCAGTATTGATTATTTAAATAATCAAAGCTCTAATGCTATCTCTTGACGATTTTTCTTGAATACAACAAACACTTTTTCATTTATGAAAAAAAGCACTGTGAAGGATACAGATAATCTTTACCAGCAGAGATAATCCTTCTTTACCCAGGTAGTAAAATTGGAGGGGGCGCGGCCCCCCCTCATTTGATTTTAGGGGGGCATTTGGCCCCCTCTGCCCCCCACTTCCACGGTCGCTGCATAATTCTACCATTAGAAGGCATTATATAATTGGACAAATACATATCTAAACCACTCATCGATCGCCACGAGGACCCTCTTTTATGGAGGCACCAAAGAAAAGCTATTTACCCCCGGCTTTAGTTAAAAAAAGACTATGTATAACAGCAACCTCGGTGCCCTGTGAAAGAATAATTTCGAAAGCAGATCGAACTCTCACCCAAAAAAAGGTCCAGAATATCATCAAAATTGTCAGATGTGGTATTTTTAAATAAAAATCTATAATCTATATCAATACTATAGAAAAAGTTTCTTTAAATTAATAAAAATCAATTGGTAAATCGTATTAAAATATAGAACAATAAAAATAGACTTAAATCTATTTTAAATTAATTGTGTCCTAAATAGGTGTAATAATAATATAAAATATGTGTTGTGAAAAAAAATACTTCGGTGTGACAATAATAGTTATAAACGTCGTTAATGTTAGTACTCAATACCAACATTACTTTTTTTACGATTATTTAGATATTAACTGAAAATAAACAATGAACATAATATAACTCGTCCTTGTTCCTGTTTTAATTAACTAAATAAGTGCCGACACAACAACTAAAATGTTATAAAGGTGGGAATACCAATATTATTATTATTATGTCATATCTGTGATAAATCTGATCAGTACATCAGTAGTGACCCGCGAGCCGTGAGATCTGTTGAACGATGTATGCGAATCTTCGTTCGCGAACGGGTGAGTCGGCTCTTCGGGTCTGGCGGGTCACCTGCTCACCGGCTCACCGTTCGCGAACGAGTGAAGCGGGTCACCGGCTCACCGTTTCCAAACGGGTGAGTCACTACTGATCCGAGAACGAATGAGCGGCTGATTTGGGAACCGGATCTTACAGATCCGTGTAGAGATACGGTTCACTGAGCCGATTCGTTCGCGAACGACTCACTTCTAGTACCAAAAGGGAGGCGGTCAAGGAAACACTTTAAAACTAGAAGGATTGGAGCGATTTCTCCAAGGAACATTATGGGAGGAAACTTGCGGATATTTTGTTCCTGTTTAGCTATCTGTTGTAATCGCTGGTCATCACGTTATCCTTTATAAATTTTGCAGAACAAATCTATGAGTCGCATGGCGCCCTATTATGAAACAGGTTAGATTATAATCGTTTAATTCCTTTGTAACTAACTAACTTATAAAATTGCTACCATTTAATTCCAACTGTGCTAGTGATCTTCGTTCGAAGCACACACCTTCAGATATTGTTATCTATCCTAAGTTATGAGTCTCATGTTCTGGTTAAATCAAATCCCAAATAAAAACTAAAATAATCGTTGTTTCGTTCTTTGACAATAAATGATATCTTGTGACATACTTAAGTTGTTTCAATACTATCTATCTCACACCTACCTCAAACTATGGTATTTGTTGTTCTTAACTTAAATTTTCTGTTACAATAGCATAATTGGCATAATTAACATAAATGATCATTTTTATTTTTATTTTTTTTTATTGTTGATACATTATTTTACAATATTTCATATTTTAATTAAGTAATGTTGGCCTCACTGGGTTGTTAACCCGTGCTGAGGCCCCCATTTTATAATATAAGAATTAATACATTTTAAAAAAAAGAAGAAGAAAAACAACATTAAAATAAAGATAAATTTTAACTAAAAATAAATATTAATATATAATTATCACACTAAAAGAAAAATATTAAAAGAGAATGTAAATCGGCATTAATAATGATTTATGTGTTTGTGCGTGTTTAATATATTTTTTGTGTTGCGTGTACATGTTTTATTCTTATATGTTATAGAATTTTGGTAATATTGTCTTTTTGTTCTTTAATCAATTTTTTTTTATTTTGTGTTTGAATTTATTTTTATTTTCATCAATTTTTGTTTCAAGTGGAAGACTGTTGAATGCTTTAATAGCGTGGTATTTATGGTGTCTTTGTCCAAAGGTAGTGTTTATCGTCGGAGTTTTTATGTTTTCTTTGTACGCTTGTCTGACCGGTCTATTATTGATATTTTGTGTTGTGTATTACTTTGTAACAATAGCGCACCAATGCGTCTTTATTAATTTTAGCCATATTATTCTATTAGAATGGCGCCCAACGTGGGGCTCGAACCCACGATCCTGAGATTAAGAGTCTCATGCTCAACCGACTGAGATATCCGGGGATAATAAAGAGTACGCACGTGATTATACAAATATCTCTTTTGAGAACACGAAAAACTGCAGTCGGAACATGAAAAAGGTTTCTCTCCAGTGTGAGTCAGCATGTGGCTACTCAGATAACATTTTTGAGTAAATGATTTGTTGCACAAAGAACATGAAAAAGGTTTTTCTCCAGTGTGAGTCAGCATATGGCTCGTCAGATAACCTTTTTGAGTGAATGATTTGTTGCACCAAGAACATGCAATAGGTTTTTCTCCAGTGTGAGTCAACATGTGGCTCATCAGAGCGCTTTTCCAATGAGATGAATAATTTCACTCAGAACATGAAAAAGGTTTTTCTCCAGTGTGAGTAAGCATGTGGCTACTCAGATTACCTTTTTGAATAAATGATTTGTTGCACAAAGAACATGAAAAAGGTTTTTCTCCAGTGTGCGTCAGCATGTGGCTACTCAGTTGACCTTTTTGAGTAAATGATTTGTTGCACAAAGAACATGAAAAAGGTTTCCCTCCAGTGTGAGTCAGCGTATGGCTAGTCAGTTGACCTTTTTGAGTAAATGATTTGTTGCACAAAGAACATGAAAAAGGTTTTTCTCCAGTGTGAGTCAACATGTTGCTCATCAGAGCGCTTTTCCAATGCGATGAATAATTGCACTCAGAACATGAAAAAGGTTTTTCTCCAGTGTGAATCAGCATGTGCCTGATCAGATGACCTTTTTGAGTGAATGATTTGTTGCACCAAGAACATGCAATAGGTTTTTCTCCAGTGTGAGTCAACATGTGGCTCATCAGAGCGCTTTTCCAATGAGATGAATAATTTCACTCAGAACATGAAAAAGGTTTTTCTCCAGTGTGAGTCAGCATGTGGCTACTCAGTTGACCTTTTTGAGTAAATGATTTGTTGCACAAAGAACATGAAAAAGGTTTCCCTCCAGTGTGAGTCAGCGTGTGGCTAGTCAGTTGACCTTTTTGAGTAAATGATTTGTTGCACAAAGAACATGAAAAAGGTTTTTCTCCAGTGTGAGTCAACATGTGGCTCATCAGAGCGCTTTTCCAATGAGATGAATAAATGCACTCAGAACATGAAAAAGGTTTTTCTCCAGTGTGAATCAGCATGTGCCTGATCAGATGACTTTTTTGAGTAAATGATTTGTTGCACAAAGAACATGAAAAAGGTTTTTCTCCAGTGTGAGTCAACATGTGGCTCATCAGAGCGCTTTTCCAATGAGATGAATAATTGCACTCAGAACATGAAAAAGGTTTTTCTCCAGTGTGAATCAGCATGTGCCTGATCAGATGACCTTTTTGAGTAAATGATTTGTTGCACAAAGAACATGAAAAAGGTTTTTCTCCAGTGTGAGTCAGCATGTGGCTACTCAGATAACCTTTTTTAGTAAATGATTTGTTGCACAAAGAACATAAAAAAGGTTTTTCTCCAGTGTGAGTCAACATGTGGCTCATCAGAGCGCTTTTCCAATGAGATGAATAAATGCAATCAGAACATGAAAAAGGTTTTTCTCCAGTGTGAATCAGCATGTGCCTGATCAGATGACTTTTTTGAGTAAATGATTTGTTGCACAAAGAACATGAAAAAGGTTTTTCTCCAGTGTGAGTCAACATGTGGCTCATCAGAGCGCTTTTCCAATGAGATGAATAATTGCACTCAGAACATGAAAAAGTTTTTTCTCCAGTGTGAATCAGCATGTGCCTGATCAGATTACCTTTTTGAGTAAATGATTTGTTGCACAAAGAACATGAAAAAGGTTTTTCTCCTGTGTGAGTCAGAATGTGCCTGGTCAGATTGCCTTTATGAGTAAATGAATTGTGGCACCAAGAACATTTAAAAGGTTTTTCCGCAATGTGAGACAGCATGTGGCTCGTTAATAATCTCTTTTGAGTACACGAGTAGTTGCACTTCAAACATGAAAAAGGTTTTTCCTTAGTGTGAGTCAACATGTGGCTTATCAGAATGCTTTTCCGATGAGATGAATAGTTGCACTCAGAACATAAAAATGGTTTTTCTCCAGTATGAGTGCGAAATTGGGGTTTAAAATTTGACATATGATGGCTGGAGTTTTCCCCAGGATGCGTCTTAAGATCTGGCAACAAATCTGGAAAAGAACACGGACAAAAGGGGTTAAGTGTAACTTATTATCTCCACTTACATTAGAAAATTCATAAAAAAGTAGAAAAACAGTAGAGCAGAAATATCTAAGTCTTATAAACATCGGTTTTACCTGGTGTCTGGGTAATTCTTTCAAAGACTTCTAAGCATTCCTTTTTAACACCCAGTAGGTCTTTGTTAAATTCCATGTAAGGAAATCCCCCTTCATCTTCTGCTCGGCGTCGAAGTTCTGCCTTGTTGGAAACAGTCTCCATAATAATGCTACCTAGAATAACAAAGAAACGAAACATACGTTGGACATTGATATACATAAAAGGTATTATTTTAATTAAAATAACTTGAAATTTAAACATGTTTTTACGGTTGAAGATTTAATTTATTAACAATGTAGAAGCGTGAATTTGTGACTTTGAGGTTAATTTAGGAAATCGGAATGACCCCAGATGTCTGCTTCCCATGCATTCCGATACTTATCCTTCAAGAACGGAAAACGATTTGCTCTGGAGCACCTCCAGTTGAAGTTGGCTAGTTAAAAGTCGATAGAATGATATTTTCTTCCAACAATATTTATTTACAAATCTTCTAAAAGTAATTAAGTCATTCATAGCAACTCCAATAGCTTTTATCTCAAATCTAAGTCTCAAATCAGGAATATTCCCTAACCATCTAAAACATTCAATTGTTGTATTGCTACATAAAAATGGAGATAAATCTACGATTCAAAATTACCGGCCGATATCTCTGGTCAATTCGGTCTCAAAAATTATCGAGAAAATTGTCAAAAACCGTCTTAGCTTTTACCTTGAAAATAATAACATTCTTTCTGAAAGACAATTTGGCTTCCGACCGGGTTTAGGTACCGAAAATGCCATTGGCAATCTTACTAAAGTAATTTCTAATAACATCGATCGAGGAATTAAAAGCATCGCGCTCTTTCTGGATCTGGCTAAAGCTTTCGATACCATCTCGAACAAAATCCTTTTGAAAAAACTTCAACGAATCGGTATTCAGGGGCAGTTACTTAAAAGGTTAGGAAGCTATCTAGAAAATCGAAGCCAAAGAGTTAATATTAGTGGCACTCTAAGCGATCCAGCCAATATCGAATTTGGTGTTCCACAGGGAAGTACTTTAGGACCGATATTGTTTAATATTTATATCAATGATCTTTGTAACAGTAACCTTGCCGATCATATCATCACTTTTGCGGACGATACGGTCTTAATATTTGAGGCGAAAAACTGGTTCGAAGCGCACAGAAAAGCCGAAATTGGGATAAACAATGTTAAACACTGGCTAGACAATAATCTCCTTACTCTCAACACGGAAAAGACAAAATTTATACGTTTTAGTGCAACTCAAGCGGGACAACCCAAGGAAATACTGAATATTACTATTCATATTTGTAATGAACCGAATACTTGTACTTGCAAAAACCTAGAATCTGTAGATAGTTTAAAATATTTAGGAATCACCATTGACAAATATCTGAGATGGGAAGAACACATTAACTCAACTGCCTCAAAAGTCAGAAAACTTACCCACCTCTTTATGACCATCAGAAATATTCTCTCTGTAAAAGATATGAAATCAATATACTATGCCATGTGTAATTCTTTACTCGAATATGCATCCCTAGGTTGGGGTGGCTGTGCCAAAACAATATTAGACTCCCTGGTTAAAGCACAGAAATCACTACTAAGAGTCATCCTCAAAAAACCATTCAGGTACCCCAGTGATGCATTATTCACGGAAATAAAAGTTCTCGATGTTAGACAACTGTATATTAGAAAGATTATATTACTTGCACAAAAACAACGTCAGCACTTCCCTTCCATCGACCACCTTCACGACACCCGACTTTCAAGGAATAATCCAATAGTCCCAATAAAAACCACGACGTCCCTTGGGCAACGGCAATGCTCGTACTTAAGACCTAAATTATTTAATATCATTCCTAATGCTTGGAAAACGAAAAGTACAAATGTTTTGCGCAAATTGGTCAACGACTGGCTCCTTGATTTAGGGAGGGTAAAAAGTGAAGATATGTTGATCAATAGATAATCTCATTATAAAAAAATTATAAAAAATATATATGTTCATTATTGTCAAAACACTGATACATAATTTTTTAAAGTACATACAATACAAAAACACATATTTATCACCTCTGAACACAATTGTCAATGCTGTATTAATCTGTACTTTATTTATCAATGCTATCGATTATTTTCTAATCATCCAACTATATTATAAACTTATAAACTACCCTTCCCATTTTTTCTACCTTACAACTCCTGTGGTGATCTGTCTTTTTATTACTACTATCTGGCTGATATTTACTTTACCGGTTTTGTTTTATAAATTGTACTAAATTGTAATATGAACTAAACTTGTCAATTTGACTGGCCTAAAACAGGATCCATTCCTAGTTGGCTAGTCAAAATTTCCGCATGTTTTATTGTATGATTTTTATGTGAAATAAATTTATTATTATTATTATTATTATTATTATGATAAATGCATTATAATACAAAAAAAAATGTTCATGTTCCAAATAAGATGAAGTGAAAACCGGGAACCTTTTGGTAGAAATGGCGATTTCAAAATTCGAGCCGTAAGGCTCTCGATTAGTAATCCGGTGGTCGGGGTTCAACTAAATATTATTCGATTAGTTTGTGTTATTTCACAATTTTATCCTTCAAAATAATATACAACCTTCTTGCGCCACGTTGCAGTGGATGTTGAGTGGAAGATACTCTGAGTATCGTCCAGGAGTAAAGACACAAGTCACAATTGAAATGTTGATTAATATGGCTTTGGCCGTGTTTGGTGACAAGAGGTGAATAGCCAGGTAAATCGCACTTTTGACTTCCCTAAGTTGAAGATACTCTAAGTATCGCCCGGGTTTAAAAATATAAAATACCGATAGAATATAACTATAAAAAGATAAATCTAAATTATCTCCTTCCCTTCCCTTTACCATCAGCCTCACAACATACTCCAATTGCCCCAAGATGGTACGGAGCAGTTTTGACTTTGATGCGGTATTTACAAAAAACAACTCAGCAAGTTTAAAGTGTGGTGTAGTTTAGCAGTTTCCAGCAAAGTCATATTTTATGGCAAATACCAAATATGTGTAAATACGGCAAGAGAGGACGTCGTACACAAGCATATGTCTTGCCTGCATCACAATTCAAACATGAATCAATGTATCGTAAATTTCTAATGACAAAACTATATTTATTTTTCCACGATATCCATGAGGTAGTTAAGCATCAATTTTTTTTTTTCTCAAATTACAATCTTCCATGAAATTTTATTTATTTTCTGTCTTAGGAATAAGTTTATTAAATTTGGCAAAATAATTTCATTTTCTTTTTTTTTTCATACAAATCTTATCAAATTAGCTTAACTATTGCAGATAGCAAAAAGTTATATGTAACATTATTTTTGGGTACCGTTGAATCATTTCTGGAAATAACTTTCTGACGTTTTGTTTTAGTTTAGGGGACATAATGGCTTTAGTGGAACTTTTGTGAAAATACTTCCCGTATAAGATACAATTCACATGCGAAAATTCAGCATTTGCCTAATTTCCAGTTTGGGCCGTTTTTTATAGATTCACTGAACTATTAAGAAAAAAAAAATTACCTGCTGTGTGGTTAATTCTTTCAAAAAGTTCAAGGCATTCCTTTTTAATATTCGGCAGGTCTATGTCAATTTCCGTATAAGTAAATCCCCCTCTATTTTCTTCTCGGGGTCGAAGATCCGCATTGCTGGTAACAGACTCCACATTAAAGCAACCTGAAAAAATTAAATAAAGTACCTAAATTAACTATCGATGAACAAAAAATGTTGAAGAGAACTTGAAAATGAACTTTGAAATTTGTCGAATTGTTCAAATTCTGTGACACAAACCAACCTAAGAGACTAGGTTAATTTAAGAAATATTAATGCTCCCAAATGTCAGCTTCAGTGATTTGAGTAACTTAAGTGCGGAGTTTTGTTCTGGAGTCAAAGGAGTGATAAGGTAAATATCAAATATACTTTTACGCAACAAGAGAGGAAGAAGTGAACACGCAATTGCCCTGTTTGAACGATATTTCATAAAGGACATGGATTCCGAACATCCGAGTTTAACATTTTGTACATATGCATTGCAACTAACTGGCTCTCTGCGTACTCTCCGCATATTGCAAACATTCCTTCTTTACATCTGGGAGGTCGACATCTATATCAGTATTTGAAATTTCACCTCCGCCTCCTTCCTGGGGTCCTAGTTCCGTCTTGATCGTAACAGTCTCTGGATTAAGTAGATCCATGGCACTGCTGTTGTGGCGTTGGGTAATTGGTTCAAGCTCAAAAAAACATACCTGAAAGAAAACATAGTTGTAATGTAACGGAACTTTATGAATAAGCTTTGAACATTTATTTTCGCTTGGAACAATCTGTCAAACCAATGAAGTTGTATAGTCGTCAAAATACCTAATTCGAAATGAGGATATAATTGCGACTGTATCTTAGACTGAAGTTAAGAAGTTTGAAAACGGTTAAAAAAATTGTCTTCGATTGTCAGATAACTAGATAACTCAATAACTAAAGATAAAACCGTATTGTCGTTCTGCCTTTAACAAATATCGGTAATCTGCGATTATTTTTAGCCAATGCCCTTCGAATACTAGACTAAAAATAGAAAGTTTGACGTCTTGACGTTTTAGTTTAAACGTTCCTTTCAAAACACACAAATAGATTACTTAAGTTAGGTTTACCGATTGGGTAAAGTAAAGCTAGGTCGCGTTAGATACAGCGCAATTATGTATTTAAGTATGCCATAGCACTAATTTAAAAACCGTGGTCGCTCAGTTTGATTGGTAATAACGACTGCTATCAAATAGCGATGAATAATTGGTATTAGCACTAACCAAAATCAATCACAAGTATAAGATGATAAAAATAACAACGTGGTTTAAACAGAGTATGGAAAAAGGATAAAACGAAATCATGTGTTGACAATATATTTTAGTTAAGTTATTCATAGAGAGTAATGAAGTCAAAGTCAAATATAATAATTATCAGGAAACTGACATTCTAGGTTAATGATAATTTCATTGCAATTGCGTCTTGTTTAATATTATTTGAAGAGACCCACCCTTTCAAAACGACTGTGCGAGGAAACTGATTTATTAACCTCGGAGATTCTTTGACCCGATGAATGTGCGGCTGCAGCGACCTTGAGAAAAATGAGAAAGAATATTTCATAGATAATTTATTTAATAGATGTCAGAGAACCCACATTAGTGATGGGAGGGATCGAAACATGTCCAAGATCGAAATATTTTAATCAAAACAACCAAATTAACGAATGATTTTTCGATTTAATTGCTCGCAGTTCAGCAGGAGAGTGGGGGCAGACAAGGGCAGCTGTTTTGTATCGTTGAAGGAGTGGGTTGCGGCACATAGACAATTATTATACTTTTTTTTCCTCTTCTATAGAAACTGGCGCTTGTGTCTAGAAGAGTTGTGAGTATCAAGATAAAGAATATTTAGTGTTTGTAATTATGAATATTTAAATTTATAATTAATATCAAAGATACTTTCATCATTATAGTATTTATACTATTAGTGATATATTGGTAGTTTCTGTCTCGAAAATAAATGACTTGGGAATATGGTTTGATATGAAACTCAATTTTATAAAGCATATACAGGGTGTATCGGCACGTACCCGAAAAACTTTAACCAGCTATTCCTTAGCATATTTGGAGTAAAAAATCTTATGTGCACTTTGCTGTCCGATATCCTTGCTTATAACAGCTGTTGAACACGAAAAGCAATGCCAATGACAGTGATGTAGTGTGAAAACTTTTTATTATTTTTTGTTTTTAATTGAAAAAAAATGCTACCGGACAGCAAAGTGCCCATAACATTTTTTTACTTCAAATGTGCTAAGGAATAGCTGGTTAAAGTTTGTCGGGTTAGTGCCGATACGCCCTGTATAAATTATAGCTAATAAGGCTTTTAAAATGTTGGACTTTATTTTAAGACTATCAAATGATCTTCACAATATCTATCTAGAGTCATATCGATTTTAATTCCACATTTTGGTCTCCAAATTATGAACTTCAATCACCGAATTCCAATAATTAAGAATCCAAAATAAATTCTCAAGATATCTAAATTTTATAAAATCAATTCCTAGAGAATGCCAAGATTATGGCTACCTTCTTAAATTATTAATTTGTTTTAAATTATCCGAACGAAGAATTATTTGCGTTTTAATGTATTTGTTTAAAATAATTAATTCGTCATTAAATACTCCTGAGTTGCACATAATATTGTTCCATATTCCTGGTGGGACAGTTAAAAGACAGTACCAAAAATACTATTGTAGCATATTCCTGGTGGGACAGTTACAAGACAGTACCAACAATACTATTGTAGCATATTCCTGGCGGGACACTTACAAGACAGTACCAACAATACTATTGTAGCATATTCCTGGCGGGACAGTTACAAGACAGTACCAACAATACTATTGTAGCATATTCCTGGCGGGACAGTTACAAGACAGTACCAACAATACTATTGTAGCATATTCCTGGCGGGACAGTTACAAGACAGTACCAACAATACTATTGTAGCATATTCCTGGCGGGACAGTTACAAGACAGTACCAACAATACTATTGTAGCATATTCCTGGCGGGACAGTTACAAGACAGTACCAACAATACTATTGTAGCATATTCCTGGCGGGACAGTTACAAGACAGTACCAACAATACTATTGTAGCATATTCCTGGCGGGACAGTTACAAGACAGTACCAACAATACTATTGTAGCATATTCCTGGCGGGACAGTTACAAGACAGTACCAACAATACTATTGTAGCATATTCCTGGCGGGACAGTTACAAGACAGTACCAACAATACTATTGTAGCATATTCCTGGCGGGACAGTTACAAGACAGTACCAACAATACTATTGTAGCATATTCCTGGCGGGACAGTTACAAGACAGTACCAACAATACTATTGTAGCATATTCCTGGCGGGACAGTTACAAGACAGTACCAACAATACTATTGTAGCATATTCCTGGCGGGACAGTTACAAGACAGTACCAACAATACTATTGTAGCATATTCCTGGCGGGACAGTTACAAGACAGTACCAACAATACTATTGTAGCATATTCCTGGCGGGACAGTTACAAGACAGTACCAACAATACTATTGTAGCATATTCCTGGCGGGACAGTTACAAGACAGTACCAACAATACTATTGTAGCATATTCCTGGCGGGACAGTTACAAGACAGTACCAACAATACTATTGTAGCATATTCCTGGCGGGACAGTTACAAGACAGTACCAACAATACTATTGTAGCATATTCCTGGCGGGACAGTTACAAGACAGTACCAACAATACTATTGTAGCATATTCCTGGCGGGACAGTTACAAGACAGTACCAACAATACTATTGTAGCATATTCCTGGCGGGACAGTTACAAGACAGTACCAACAATACTATTGTAGCATATTCCTGGCGGGACAGTTACAAGACAGTACCAACAATACTATTGTAGCATATTCCTGGCGGGACAGTTACAAGACAGTACCAACAATACTATTGTAGCATATTCCTGGCGGGACAGTTACAAGACAGTACCAACAATACTATTGTAGCATATTCCTGGCGGGACAGTTACAAGACAGTACCAACAATACTATTGTAGCATATTCCTGGCGGGACAGTTACAAGACAGTACCAACAATACTATTGTAGAATATTCCTGGCGGGACAGTTACAAGACAGTACCAACAATACTATTGTAGCATATTCCTGGCGGGACAGTTACAAGACAGTACCAACAATACTATTGTAGCATATTCCTGGCGGGACAGTTACAAGACAGTACCAACAATACTATTGTAGCATATTCCTGGCGGGACAGTTACAAGACAGTACCAACAATACTATTGTAGCATATTCCTGGCGGGACAGTTACAAGACAGTACCAACAATACTATTGTAGCATATTCCTGGCGGGACAGTTACAAGACAGTACCAACAATACTATTGTAGCATATTCCTGGCGGGACAGTTACAAGACAGTACCAACAATACTATTGTAGCATATTCCTGGCGGGACAGTTACAAGACAGTACCAACAATACTATTGTAGCGTATTCCTGGCGGGACAGTTACAAGACAGTACCAACAATACTATTGTTCCATATTCCTGGCGGGACAGTTACAAGACAGTACCAACAATACTATTATTCCATATTCCTAGCGGGACAGTTACAAGACAGTACCAACAATACTATTGTAGCATATTCCTGGCGGGACAGTTACAAGACAGTACCAACAATACTATTGTAGCATATTCCTGGCGGGACAGTTACAAGACAGTACCAACAATACTATTGTAGCATATTCCTGGCGGGACAGTTACAAGACAGTACCAACAATACTATTGTAGCATATTCCTGGCGGGACAGTTACAAGACAGTACCAACAATACTATTGTAGCATATTCCTGGCGGGACAGTTACAAGACAGTACCAACAATACTATTGTAGCATATTCCTGGCGGGACAGTTACAAGACAGTACCAACAATACTATTGTAGCATATTCCTGGCGGGACAGTTACAAGACAGTACCAACAATACTATTGTAGCATATTCCTGGCGGGACAGTTACAAGACAGTACCAACAATACTATTGTAGCATATTCCTGGCGGGACAGTTACAAGACAGTACCAACAATACTATTGTAGCATATTCCTGGCGGGACAGTTACAAGACAGTACCAACAATATTATTGTAGCATATTCCTGGCGGGACAGTTACAAGACAGTACCAACAATACTATTGTAGCATATTCCTGGCGGGACAGTTACAAGACAGTACCAACAATACTATTGTAGCATATTCCTGGCGGGACAGTTACAAGACAGTACCAACAATACTATTGTAGCATATTCCTGGCGGGACAGTTACAAGACAGTACCAACAATACTATTGTAGCATATTCCTGGCGGGACAGTTACAAGACAGTACCAACAATACTATTGTAGCATATTCCTGGCGGGACAGTTACAAGACAGTACCAACAATACTATTGTAGCATATTCCTGGCGGGACAGTTACAAGACAGTACCAACAATACTATTGTAGCATATTCCTGGCGGGACAGTTACAAGACAGTACCAACAATACTATTGTAGCATATTCCTGGCGGTACAGTTACAAGACAGTACCAACAATACTATTGTAGCATATTCCTGGCGGGACAGTTACAAGACAGTACCAACAATACTATTGTAGCATATTCCTGGCGGGACAGTTACAAGACAGTACCAACAATACTATTGTAGCATATTCCTGGCGGGACAGTTACAAGACAGTACCAACAATACTATTGTAGCATATTCCTGGCGGGACAGTTACAAGACAGTACCAACAATACTATTGTAGCATATTCCTGGCGGTACAGTTACAAGACAGTACCAACAATACTATTGTAGCAATTCTTCTAGAGCGAATCTGAAATTTGGGAAACATATACTCCGGTGTAGTAAATATATTAAGCTCAACAATATTCCGATATAAGTTCGCTTTTAAATACATTTCATGACTTCAAATGGAACTGTTTCATTTGTTGAAATGTTAACCATTATAAATAATAAAAAATAACATAACATTTTTTTATTAAATTACTGTATACTAAAATATTTACGAAATATACCATTGATTTAACATGTATCAGCAAAAATATGGATGGCAAGAGAGGATGTAATGAACATGAATATGTCCTGTTTGCACGAAATTTCAAAACGGAAATTGTTTTTGAACATCAGAATTTAACATCCTACATTTCTCACATATTTAATATTCCATACCTTAAGACAAGTTATTCTCAATTGGGGAGGTATTTATTTACACCAAGGAATATAAATCATAAATTTACCCTTATGCGGATCGTTTCAAATAACAAATTGTTATACACCGTTATTGGACGGTTGGTATTTTGTTATTACTTCGTTTTGACCTTGTTTTTACTTTGTAATTTTCTTAATTTTTACCCTTTGTCTAGCTTACACTGAGATTATCGAGTAAACCAAAAAACTTATTTATAAATAATTAAAACTAACTGGCTGTATGAGTACTTTCCGCATATTGCACACATTCTTTCTTCACATCTTTGAGGTCGAAATCTATATCCATATACGGCATTTCACCTCCGCCTTCCTCCTGGGGCCCTGGTTCCGTCTTGATGGAAACAGTCTCTGGATTTAGTAGATCCATGGCACTGCTTTGTGGTAGCGATTGTTGATCTGTTCAAGCCTAAACAAATATACCTGAAACATAACATAGTTGTAACGGAACTCGTATTCGTATGAGCTTTGCATATTTGTTGTCTCTTGGAATATTCTGTCATAATAACATTGAATTCTTATACATAACACATAATTGAGAATAAGGATATTATTGTGGCAGTATCTCAACTTTTGCAAGCGGTCGAAAAAATCTTCATCATTCGTGGATAACTCAATCCATAAAATATCTATCTTCAAAAATAATTTCCGGTATTACCTTATATTGGATCCGAAATTCCGCTTTTGACAAAAAATTGGAAATCCATATTTTTATAATGGGTGAACTGTAATCAATGCATTTTAAGAATCCACCAATATTATAATGGGACGTATTTACCAAACAGTTTGTGTGAATGTTACTTGTCTTTCGTACACGTCAACTGATTTATTCAATACCCGATATGACTAATGTCTACACTCTACGCCAGGGGCGTATAACTCCCGCATGACCTTGTAACCCTGATGGGAGGAGTTATTCAATACCCAAATTCTTATAGACAAAGCTGTTGTGGCTGAAAGCTCAGATCTCATTGGCTTAGAGCAAAAATTGTAGTTTGATCTCTCGCTCTCTACCATAGCGACTTGGGTAACAGAAAGAGAAGCTAAGCATGCTTTATGCTCCGATAAAAATTAACGGTAATTTCCAAGACGCCATTTCGTAAGTTGAAAAGTCAGTTGAAGTTTTTAGCGTAAATATTTTGAATTTTCTTTCACCCATCTAAAAATAATGTTACGTGCTAGAATTCTTCAAGGTGATAAATTAATGCCGTGTTGTGTTAAAGTGTGTTATCCGGTCTATCTCCACCAATTGAAAGAAGGACCCGAACCCGTTGTAAAATACAGGTACTAACCTCTCGTTCTTTGATACAATGTTCCTGATTTCTGAATGTACTTCATTGGCTAATAATTTAATTAATTTTCCTTTTCAGACCTATCCGTATTCCGACGCGATACAATGCTACGTATTAGGATGCTAAAACTGCTAAAAAAAGCCACGATTACATCAAACAAGGTCATTTAAACCTCTCCAGAATTGCATCATGTAAGAATTCAGATTTAACCAGCATTTTCCATGATGTTTGCTGACGACAAAGCTGTGGAAATTATATGAAACCCTTGCAGGAGAATTTGAATAACTTCTAGTGCTGTGGCAATAATAATTAACACTTAAATTTGTTGAATATGTATTTTGTGTATATATTCTTGTATTTTTGTGCAAGGTCAAATTAAATCCTATTTAGTTGTTGCAGTTAGACAGAAATCCTGGGTTCGATTCCTAGTTGAGACCGTTACTTTTTATTTTTCTGTGTCTTGTTCTGTTTCATGTTTTGTTTAGATATATTAGTTTTATCTTCTACTTCAATGCTAAATCAATGCTCAATACATCGGTTGTACTGACCCTGTTTTGTATTACTGTCCATTGTCTTTTTAAAAATAAAAAGTATTTTTATGTGTGCATAGCTGTGGGTTTTTTTTATTTTCCTTTTCCTGCATTCCAATATTTTTATTTTTTAAATATAGGGGCAACTGCTGTACCTGTGGACAAAATCCCGATTTTTCAATAAAACAATAATTTTAATTTTTTGGGTATAACATTTTAATTAGATTATTTTTTTATTTGGAAAATAAATAGTAAAGACACAATAATTACTATTAATAATGAATTTTAACCACTTCAGTGTTGAGTTATTAACATTTATAAAAAAACGGCATATTTGTCCATAGGTACAACTACCCAATGTACCTATGGACACACATCATTGTACCTGTGGACACGTTTGTACTTGTGGACAGTAATAATATAAACAAACAAAAAATAAAGAAATATAAGAAAGAAACCGTCTTAACTTAACAAGTAATAATAATAACATTTTAATGGTGTGCATTCCGTTAAATAGTATTATTTATTAGCATCACATGCAGCTCTGTAAGTATAACTCTTGAGAATCAATACTATACTGATCTCCATCAGTGTCTTCAGATAGTATATAGCAACTCAGGCATATGAAAGAATTCTCGTCATCTGAATCTGAATAATTCTTCAAAATTTCAAAGTTAATTTTCAAGTTCTGTGAAAGATATTTTTAAGTTCTGTTTTTATTTCAGTTCTGTCAAGCAACTAGCCTATAATGATATAATAACAGAATTTGAATAGGACTTATAAAAGGACTTATATATCACAGAACCCGTAAATGAACGTTGAAATTTGATGAATTGTTCAATTTCTCCGAAACAACCCGTCCTTAGTTAGCATAAGTTACGGTTCCATGATAACTCAACACAGTGATTATTCAACACACATTTAAAAAGCGATATAAAGTCATTAAAAACGATGAAAAAAAACTTTTTTTTAACCTAACCTAACCTACTTAACCCAGTTAAAAAAGTTTTTGTTTTATCACTTTCCATGACTTTCTATAACTTTTTAAAAATGTGATAAATTCAAATCATTTTGATGATTTATCCGGTCACCACGCGCTATATATGCACTGGGAATAGAAACAAAATAAATTCTTAAACTTTAAAAGATATATTGATTGTACCTGTGGACAGTCCACAGGTACAATCATCGTGTTGTCCACAGGTACAATTTTGACATTATAACCTAAAATTGTTATAATGGCTAAGATAATCTACTAAGACGGTTTAAATATCGTCAATGGGTGTATGATATGTTATTTCTCAAGTAAAACTAAATACATATCGAAATTTGTGATTCGGGTATTAGGAAAAACCGTTTCAATATGGTAATAAACTAACTTTTTACTAAAAAAAAATTGTAGTTTGCTGCGCTTTCCAAGTTGGGACGGAAGAGAAATGGCCGTTAGTCAGTGTTGCCATATAACAAAATTACTACATGTGTTAATATTTTTTTTGTAATTTTAGGTTGTACAGTTTGTGAAATATGCATAGTGTCCATAGGTACAACCGTCCATAGGCACAGCATTTGCCCCTAATTTTTGTGGGCTAATGAATCAACGATGTTAGCTGGGTGCAGTTATATTGTCTATGTTTGCACTTTTTTAAATGGCCTTGAGATTCATTTATGGTCCACAATATGTTTACCTGTCTGGACCAAACGACCGTTTTATCTGTGGTCGTCTGTGGTTAAGGGGGTGACAAAATGGGGCCATACAAAAAGCCCGAAGATATTGATCTAGAGAGTGGTTTATTTATGCTCTACGCTATTGGAGATCTGGAGACATAGATTTTCTTCTTACTAGATTGATATCTTTGGGATATTAATATGAAAAAAAAAATTGTGCTTAACATAACCACAGATTTAACGGTCCCGCGGGCTTACCATAGACGATGATGTATGAAACTCAGGGCCATTAGTTTAAAACACGCCTCTTACAGGCTTTTAAGGTCCATGATTAAAAAAGTAATACCTTAGTCAATATAATTGCACTCAGCATGTTATCTTAATTCATTAGCCCAATATATAGTTTTTTAAATACAAATTTTGGGAAGCAGAAAATATCTAATCGTTTCCATAGGACAGAAGGTTGTGTCTTATAAAAAACTTTTATTTCAACTTAACTTCTTATGGAAAAAAGCTCAGTACATGCACAAAATGGGTTAATAGGTTCTTTGTTTGTATTATTATAAAATATGAGTGTGTTTTCTATCCTTCAAAATTTATCCACAATAAAACAAGAATAAAATGCTGTCAAGCTGTCAAAAGTCGTTAAATTTTGAACGCTGAAAAGGAAAAATAAGTCTTTTAAAGCATATTTTACAATATCTACGGAAATAAATAGTTTTTTATTTGGGTAGGTTATTTTACTGAAACCATGTGTTTATTTTTGAATTTTGCTTAATAGTGCAGCTTAATTCGGAAATTATATGCCCGTCAAAAGGTTTTTACAAAAAACTAAAATAGAAATAACATTGAGTAAATTGTTTAATAGTGGGAGATTCATATTCAAATCTCCACCCTTTTGTATTGCATTACTATTTTCAAATCCTTTTTGTACATGGTTATGTTTACCGAAGTCAATCTCGCAACACCCATTTCGAAAAAAAGTTTGATTCGATTTTTCGTACATTTTTTTTTTGTTAATAAAATCGCATCGCTTTGGTAGAGGTCAACAAACCTGAACATTATCTCATTCGAGCACTATAGACACTTTTTCAGGAAGATGCCATGTTCCTTACTTAAAATAGAAGGCAAAATTAATGCATTATGTATTAACACCATTGTAATAATATGATAAAATTTCAATTTGCTCATACGGAAGTAGATGAAAAATCGTAAGATTAAAGGTTCTAGTTGCTTTAGAACAGCATTTTCCCTATTGCAGGTGTGCTAGCCCCAGAATTGACAAATACGTTCCACATTCAACAATGTCTGATGAATCCATCGTTTCAATATTTATTTATATAAAACAATATGACTTTTATAAGATGGAGGAAGCATATATTCTAGGTTTACATTTGACATATACAAGCTACAGCGGCATTGTCACTTCTATAGGCGTATTATATTCTATTCCTAATCCAATTATAAACGACAATCTAAAATAATGCGGATTACGGCACCGGCCTATTCATACCGTTAATTTTTATTATAAACGGGCCTTGAAATGTCGCGCGTCTGCACGCTTGTTTTGGGGACATTCTAATGTGGAGCAAGTGGGTCAATTTTTTTTTGTAATACTCGCTGTTTTGTTTTCACTTTTAAATTTTCATTCTTTACGAAATCTTTTCTTTATATGCGACTTTAGCAAAATAAATAAATATAATGATAGATTGAGTAGAATAAATCTCTATGACTTCATTATTGTTGTCTATGCGTAAATATCATTTTTTGACGTAGGCTTTCTTTACTGCTAGTGATTTCATCCTGTTTTAAATCTCTTCACATCGATTTACATTATGTTCCTTAAACTGTTCAGCCCACGCAGTTAAATTTATAATCCCATTCTTGTGATTGTTGTTGGTAAGTACTGATGCTTATATTCATCGCTATCAATTTTGTCAAATCAAACTGAGCGACCACTGTCCTTTAATTTGTGCTATGGAATACTCAAATTTACAATTGCGCTGTCTCTATCGAAACTTATCTTAACTAACGTCAATCGAAACCTTAGTTAGGAGGTCTAATGGCGTTTTGTTTGAGGAACTTTTAACTGTCAATTGGATGTCTACCATTTATCAAGCATTTCAAATATCGATAACCAATATTCTGTTAAAAATATAATGGCGGACCCAATGAAATGTTTGCTGGTTTAACTTAAGATATGGATATAGTATATATTGAGTTATCCAACGATTGTCGACAATTCTCTCAACCGATTACAAATGTCGACTTCAAAGTCAAAATAGTCACAGTTCTTATATCCTTATTTTCAATATGCGTTTAGCATACGATATCATTGTTTTGACAGAATTTTCTGAACACATTCAAATAATAGTTCCGTTGAAACTATGTTCTTTTTCAGGTTTATTTGATTGGGCTTGTACTAATTATCAAATCCTTCCACACAAGTGCCATGGATCTACAAAATCCGGATACAGTTTTCACAAAGACGGAACCAGGGCCCCAAGAAGAAGGTGGAGGTGAAATACCGCATACGGATATGGATTTTGACGTCCCAGATGTAAAGATGGAATGTTGGAAAAGTGCGGAGACTTCTCGGACTGCCAGTTAGTTGCATTGCATAAGTAAAAAAAATGATTTTCGGAATCCCAGTTCGTTTTGAATTGTCATGCAGGCAGGAAATATGCTTGTTCAGAGTATTTGTGATGCTGGAGGTAGAATGGATGGAAGGAGGCAGAGAAGCGGAACCTGAGAAGCAACTGGCTTTTCAGATGTGTTCACTTAACTCGGCCACGTTTCATTTGAGAATTGTGTTCATAGGAATATATCTATAAAGATTTTGAATGTTATTGGAGTTATATTTTATCCGTTTTTTATGTGTGTTAAACCAGGCGATACTGAGCGTATCTCAAGAAAGTTAAAAGTGGGATTAACTAGGCGGAAGGTGCTCAATAGCAAATGGTTTTCCGTTCTTGAAGCATCGGTTCCTGAAGCAGACATCTTGGGTCATTCATATTTCTACCTTAAATTCTCTTATCCAAATTCACGCTTCTACATTGTTAATCGATGATACCTTTAATCTTAAAAAAAACCTCATATTGTAATTCGATGTTCAACATACTTATTATTTTCCTAGGTAGCTTTAATGTGGAGAGTGATACCATCAAGGCAGAACTAGGACCCCGAGCAGAAGATGAAGAGAGATTTCCTTACATGGAAATCGACATATTCCTGCCAGATGTTAAAAAAGACTGCTTAGAAAACTTTGAAATAATTACCCATACACCAGGTAAAACCGATGTAAAACCACATACGTGTTCTTCGTGCAACGCCTCATTTTCTCAAAAGAGCAGTCTGACGAGCCACATGCTGACTCACACTGGAGAAAAACCTTTTTCATGTTCTGAGTGCAACTATTCGTGTACTAAAAAGGGATACTTGACGGTACATATGCGAATTCACACTGGAGAAAAACTTTTTACATGTTCCGAATGCATCTATTCGTGTACTAAAAAGGGAAACTTGACGGTACACATGCGAACTCACAGTGGAGAAAAAACTTTTTCGTGTTGTTTGTGCAATTCTTCATTTTCTCACAAAAGCAGTCTGACGAGCCATATGCTGACTCACACTGGAGAAAAACCTTTTTCATGTTCCGAGTGCAACTATTCGTGTACTAAAAAGGGAAACTTGACGGTACACATGCGAATTCACAGTGTAGAAAAACCTTTTTCATGTTCTGAGTGCAACAATTCATTTACTCATAAAGGCAATCTGACCCAGCACATGATGACTCACAGTGGAGAAAAACCTTTTTCGTGTTCCATGTGCAACTATTCTTGTACTCAAAATAATTATTTGACAAGCCACATGCGAACTCACGGTGGAGAAAAGTCTTTTAAATGTTCCAAGTGCAACTATTCATCTTTCCATAAGAAGTATTTGACCAGGCACATGCTGACTCACAGTGGAGAAAAACCTTTTTCGTGTTTCAAGTGCAACTATTCTTGTACTCAAAATAAATATTTGACAAGCCACATGCGAACTCACGGTGCAGAAAAGTCTTTTAAATGTTCCGAGTGCAACTATTCATCTTCTCGAAAGCAGTGTTTTACGAACCACATGCTGACTCATAGTGGTGAAAAACCTTTTTCATGTTCTTTGTGTAAAAAATCATATACTCAAAAGGGAAATTTGACGAGACATATGCTGAATCACAGTGGCGAAATAACTTTTTCGTGTTCCTAGTGCAACAATACATGTACGCAAATATTTTTTTGTCGACCCACGTGCTGACTCACGCTGGAGAAAACTTTTTTCATGTACTTTGTCCAATAATTTATATTCTCCCAAAGGAAATTTGACGAGCCATATACTTACTCACAGTAGAGAATAAAGTTTAAAATGATCCTAGTGCAACTCTTAATTTATTCGAAAAAAAGAATCACGCGCGTTTTCACTGTCCAGAAAAACATTTTTCATGTTACAGGCCATATCTGAAGTGTCACATGCTGACTCACGCTGGAGAAAAACTTAATATGTTCCGAGTATAAGTATTCATGTTCTCGAATCGAAAATTTGAAGAAATACTTACTAACTCACAGTAGAGAAAAATCTTTTTCATTTTCCAAATGCAACCACTCATGCACTCAAAAGCTAGGTTTAACGAGCCACATGCTGACTCACAGTGGAGAAAAATATGTTCCGAGTGCAACAGTTCGACGAAAAAACGCGGCTTACCGAGCCTACAACACATCTCAAACGCCCGAAAGCAGATCAGCATACAACAAATCGGCAAAGGAATGCAAGAGAATCATTAATAGGTCAAAATTCGAACACGACCTGCAGATCAGCAAAAAGCTGGCTGCCTGCCCGCATGGCAGCAGAGCATTCTGGTCCTTTGCGGGCTCAATAGGTCGGAATTTTTGCAAACCCAGTTTGCCACCTCTTACCAGACCTGACGGCTCACTAGCAAACACCGCCACCGAAAAGGCTAACTTATTAGGGAAAATGTTTGCGAAAAACTCGACCCTCGATGACGGAGGTGCTGTTCCGCCGTTGGTTCCTCACTGCGGCTTCTATATGAAAAAGCTGAGGATCCGGCATCGGGATGCACTCCATGTTACACGGGGGCTCGATGTTAACAAAGCTAGTGGACCTGATGGAATACCTTCCCTGGTATTGCAGAGGTGTGCTGCGGAAATCGTTCCAGTTTTGACAAAGCTCTTCAAAATGTCCCTGAAGTGTGGCACTGTGCCCTCTGGTTGGAAAAAAGCGGTCATTCACCCTATTCCCAAGAAAGGTGACCGCTCCAACCCGGCCAACTACCGCCCCATAGCGATCACATCAGTTCTGTCCAAAGTGATGAAACGTGTGATCAACGACAAATTGCTCACATACCTCGAGAAGAACAAAATTATCAACGACCGTCAATACGGATTCCGGTGGAACCGCTCGTGCGGTGATCTTCTCGCGTATGTGTCGCATGTTTGGGGGCGGTGCCTGGAACGTCACGGTGAGACCCAAACGGTCGCACTAGACATATCCAAGGCCTTTGACCGGGTCTGGCACCGAGGACTTGTCAACAAATTGCCTTCTTACGGACTTCCCGCATCCCTGTGTATGTGGATTGCTGACTTTTTAAGGGATAGGTCGATTCAGGCAGTTGCCGACGGTTTCGCTTCATCCTCACACTCTAAATGCTGGCGTCCCACAGGGATCGGTTCTGTCTCCGACTTTGTTCT
This sequence comes from Hesperophylax consimilis, assembly GCF_061612785.1. NCBI lineage: Eukaryota > Metazoa > Arthropoda > Insecta > Trichoptera > Limnephilidae > Hesperophylax > Hesperophylax consimilis. The sequence continues at coordinate 81,278 of NW_028301326.1, read as the reverse complement.
TGTTGCACATCAATGACCTTTTGACATGTGCATCGATTCATTGTTACGCGGATGACAGTACAGTTCATGATAACTTTTTGTTTGACAAGCCCCCAAAGGGCACACAAACTCCAACGGCTCGGAGGGCTTTGAAGCAGGGAATGGACGGTTATCTCGAGAGTATTTCCACCTGGGGTAAAAATAATCTCGTCGAATTTAATGTTTCAAAGACCCAATCCTGTCTGATTACGTCTAAAAGGGATCTTAATGATAATCTAGTCTCCTTCAACGGAAGCAATCTTCCGAACAGGCCTTCCATTGCTATGCTTGGTGTAACTATAAGTGACCAGCTCAGGTATGGGGGCTCCATCGAAGCCAGAGTAAAGCTGGCCTCTCAGAAGCTGGGCGTACTGTACAGGGCCCGCAGATACTTTAATAGTACACAACTGCTGACCCTGTACAAATCGCAAGTGCGCCCTACTGTCGAATTTGGCAGCCATCTCTGGTCCGGAGCCCCTAAATACCAGAAAAAAACCCTTGACTCTGTGCAAAAACGGGCGGTCCGTTTGATAGATTCCCCAATCTTAACAAACGGATTGCAATCTTTAGAGCACAGGCGTCAGGTTAGTATGCTGTCCTTGTTCTATCGGTATTTCAATGGAAGATGCTCTGAGGAACTAGCGTCATTGATCCCTTCGGCACCGGTGCGTAGTCGGGATACACGCCAAACGCGCGCCCAACATTTGTACACGGTTGACATTTGTCACATGAGAACGGGTCGCTTCTACGATTCGTTCTTAAGTTCAACAGCTCGGCTGTAGAACGAACTGCCGGCCTCTGTGTTTCCTCCCTCCTACAACATGGGACTCTTCAAGACCCATGTTCACTCCTTCCTCTCCACAAAAAGACCCTCCACACAGCATCCCCAAAGATGACATAGGCCCTGAGGGAAATTATTTTCTTCAGGGCCTCCTGTGTGGAGTTAATATAAAAATAAAAAAATTCATGTTCTCGAAAGTGTTATCTGCCTGATCTGTTTTGTGCCGAATATTCATCTCCTTGAAAGAGAAGTATTACGATACACACGCGCACTCACAGTAGATAAAATCCTTTTAAATGTTCTTTGATTAGTGTTTTCATGTTCTGTGTTCATTTTATCTCGACTCACCGTCGAGAATAAACAATTCATGTATATTTTATTTTATTTTCATTCTTTAAAAGATCATTCCAATACAACAATAACATTTCCAAAAATAAGTAACCGCTCACGATCACGTGGCAACTTAGAAATCCCTAAATTTAAAATGAGTGCTTCTCAACACCATCATACTTATCAAGGCTTACATTTTTTATGCACTCCCATATAAAATCAAAACTGAAAAAAAATTTTTGAAAAAAATCCCAAATAAAACAACTACTTGATCAACCCAATGGTAATTATAAGTTTTAATTTCATATAACGAATTTGTATCTTTTGATTACATGTACATATTTGCAGTAATTGATCAAAAGCAAGTTATAGTAAAACATACTTAGTAATAATTAATTATTTAATTTGACATTAATTAACAAAAAAATAAAGATATATTTTTCTTTCTTAACATTCCCGTACCGGACGGGGGGAACACACTTACACTAACGAGAGTTTTATGCTATATCTAAGTTGTTTTTTACACCACATACTCTGTAATTTAGTTAATCCTAAAAAAACTATTTGGTTATCGATCTGCATTTAAAAAATATATATTTTATTTCTAGTTTCTTAGATATTAAATAATTTGTACAAAATTCCGGCAAAATTCATGTCCCCTGCCCCGCACCTCAGCTTCGTAGCATCGGCTAAAATTCCCCCGTCCCCATCCCCACTATCCGCTCACCACCGAGAACGTCCAGCGAGCTACGAACTGGACCGTAAAAGTTGCATTTTATGGAAAGGGCTAACTCCCGGTCGCGTACACTGCACTACTGGTATTTCCTTTTGCGATGCTAAAATGTTCACTTGCCGGACAAAGATCGGCCTGTCTAGCTTGCATCCGGTAAATGTTTCATGTTTAGAGACAACATTAAAATTATATCTGTCTCTGTTTCTCACATGGAAAAGAAATCGGTCAGAAAGAGACACATATTTTGTATACATTTTTAAGTAATTTGAAGGAACTTGAATAAAAACAGAGTACTATATGGTTAAAAAGTCTATCGCAAACGTCTGTTAAATTTTATATTGGGTTATAGTTGCTAATTCTCTTAATTTTCGTGGTAAATAATTCTCTGCAAAACCGGACTAGTTTCGCCCTGCTATGGGCATCTTCAGACTGGTAAGTAGTTCATTCACACCTACTTATGAAATGGTGTTTATAAATTAATATCTATTTCAGGATTGTAAAATATTTATTCTGTACTTTTAATATTAGAATTTATGTAATCAGTCGGCATGTATTTATTGCAGTTTCTTACGGCATATTTACCAATGTTTTAAATTAGATCATAAAATTCTATGGTTTTAATTAATTTGTGTGAAAGCCGCACAAGATCCCCAACAGTCCTATCCAGTGGAACTATGGCATCCCCAATTGGGGTATTTTGTGAGGCTGAAGATAGTGGGGATGGCGAGGGGGAGGATATGGGTAAGACAAAGGTGGAAGTACATGCATATTCACATCTAGTTACCATATAGGCTTAAGTCATTTCAAGCAACGTTTGGATTCTACATGGTGGTCTTTCACTAGGGCGATACTGAAAGCATCTACCGCCCTGCAACTTGATATTATATATTTTTTTCTTTCATAAATATTACAGCATCCGTTGTCGAAGGGTAAGGCTCTAGACTAGTAAACCGGAGGTCGCGGGTTCAAATCCCGGTGTGCGCAAGTAAATTTTAATCTTTGTGATATTTCACAATTTACTGACTAGAATTCATTTAGGTTGTTGCTTGAAATAACTTTGACCTTGTTTGGTGACCAGTACTGAATAGCCAGCTATTTCCCCAACTTCCTCTTCTCCATCTTCTTCCCCTCCCCACTACCTTTAGCCTTACAAAATACCAGTACCGGCTCGTGACTTTTGGGTCTACTATTAATTGTAATATTATCACTCTTTCAAATTTTATTTGATGGATTTGTGTTATTTCACAATTAATTAATTAAAATAATATATAGTCTATTTGCGGCACGTTCCAGAGTGGAAGATACTCAGTATCGCCCTGGTGTAAGACCACCATTCAGAATTGAAACGTTGCTCCAAATGGCTTTAGCCGTGTTTAGTGACTAGATCTGAATAGCCAGGTACTTCCTCACCTTCCTCTTTCCCTTCCCCACTTACCTTCAGCCTCACAACATCCCCCAATTGGGGATGCCATAGTCTCACTGGCTCCAGACGGGAGCAGTTGGGACTCTTGTGAGGTATTCACTATAAAAAATAAATAAAAAAAAGTATCACCCTGGTGTAAGACCACCATTCAGAATTGAAACGTTGCTCCAAATGGCTTTAGCCGTGTTAAGTGACTAGATCTGAATAGCCAGGTACTTCCCCACCTTCCTCTTTCCCTTCCCTTCCGGAGTTATGCTCGTTATCGGCCCGCCTTCCCTGTTTTGTATGGAAAAAGGCGCATTATTATCTAAATTCATTAGAATATTAACCACGACTTTATTTATGAAAATATTTTGATAATGACTTCTGAAACACTTCGAATATACTCCCCCCTAATTATTACTAAAACAAATTACACAATATTATGCCATTAACATCCTTTAATAAGCAAAACAAATTGGGGTCTCTAGTGACCCCCCTTCGGATCTTATGTGATTTTTTTCTCTCCGGGACGAAAAGGTTAAACATATCCCATTGAAATATTATATCAGCATTCGAACTAACTAATAATACCTACTCTTTCAATATTATCAGCTCTGCGTTATTCCAACTGAATAGAATAACTTCATGTACTTACCACCTACCACCTGCTTATTAATCGAAATGTAATAATATTATTTTTATTTTACTACATCCATATTCTTAATTTTTTTACATTTACTGTGTATCTAATTTAGTAACTGCTATATTGGTCTATTTCATTATCTATACTTTTGTTTTGATGTTATAGTAATTTATTTTTTTCTTACTTTAAAAATAAAAACTTTCTTTCTTTTCTTTACCTTATGTATACTGTAATGAGACTACTCCCCAACTCAGACACGAGAAACTTTTCTCTATTGAATTGGGTACTTACATTATAAAGAAAACGTTTTATTGTTATTAGTTTTTAGAACCATGTGCTTTCCTTTTGTAAATCTGTCATATGTATGTATTTCAAATAAAAAAAATAAAATATGTTTTAGAAACCACAACCTGATGAAACAAATGCTCAATCATAGTGAAGAAAAATTTCAATGTTTTTATGTTTGGTTTTTATTATGTAACTAATTATTCATGTTCTTAAAGGGATGTTAATATTAAAACCCTCCTGATCTATGCTTCTCTTACCACTTTCAGTCATTACTGTATTTGTGTACAATTTACTATATTGTCTTATATAGTGTTCGTGTTCTTGTGACGTTTTTATAAATATTGTGTTCGTGTGTAATGGTACATTTTTTTTATTTTGTAGTTGAAAAGTCATATGTTTCTCGTATATTCATACAATTTTCTAATTTTTAATTAATTAATTTCCTTGATTGTATTTTCGGGGGGGGCATTTAGGTTGTTAATGAGTTTTATTAATAATTTTATTCTGTATTATTTGCTAATCGTTTAGGTTAGTAATGTGTGTATTTCTTCATATTTAAATCAGATACTTTGGGTGGGACTTTAATAGTATAAGCCCATCTTTACTTCTGTTGGTAGAAGGTTAGCGATTCTACCAAATGCATCAATTAGTTGAATGATTTTTTCTTTCAGCTTTTCTATGTGCTGTTTAAAGCTCAAGTGTTTGTCAGTTTGTAGGCCCAGTTATATTTCACATCTGGAATATGTAGGTTTCTTTCTTCTGTTTGTAATTGTTTATGTAACGACGTCATTCTTTTAGGTGACCTTAAGATCACTTAACCGTTTTTTTTTTATATCCGTTAGAATATTTTTAATAAGCCAGTTTTTCAATATTTTAAGATCGATTTAAGATATTTCTAATAAAATTTCACATTTTTTGCTTTCTTAAAATATCGCAGTGTCATCTGCGTATAAGAAGATTTCGACATTTAGTCAATTGACAGAAATCATTTTTGTACATTTGGAATATGAAAGGCCCCAGTAATGATCCTTGAGGAACTCCATAGTATTTGCTCTCGAGTTATCTCACATGCTAACATATTATTTTCTGTTATTTAAAAACAACTTTACAATAATATAAACCCATAAATAAGTTACGCTTTATATAAGTTGCACTCTTTCGAGAATAAACCGACAAATCGCGAGCAGGTAGTTGTAGCATGCATTTGATGTTTTGCTAGTAGGATATTATGCGATGCTGGTTGCATGCATCAACGTTCTAGAACCTTCTAGTAACTACCAAATGAAATTTTGAAGAGGAATAATTCATAGTGATGTAACTCAGAAGGTTATTATTGCACTTAAAGCTTTGTGACACTGATAGGTGTTGAACTTGCAATTTTTGTTACACACATTGTAAGTGTGTCTCATGCCCAGGTTTCGGGTAGGTAGGTATACAGTGAAGGGAAAGATAATCTCTAACACGTATTTTGCTGATTTTCTTAACATACTCAATTTTCTGGTTCACCTGACCGACACAATATAGTCGGGCGTACCTGATTGTACCTGAAGTTGGCGCACCTGGCGTTTAGGGACGATCCTAACAGTAAGTGTGTTCGGTCCCGCATGTTTGTCGGCCATTGTTTTCAGTCACAGTAAATTCTTCCGATAGAGATGTCATCGTGCGCTCCCGCCACCTCACGTCCGTATAAGATCCGCGTGAAATTCTGGATCATTTTGCACAGAAGGGCGAAGCTTTTCTTGACTATATCTTGACGGGGGATGAAAAGTGGATGTGCTACTACACTCCAGAATCTAAAATACAATCACTTCAGTGACGTCATGCATCTTCCCCAGCCATCAAAAAGTTCAAGACGACCCATTCAGCCAGGAAAGTTGAGACGGGTGGGAAACGTTTTTCAATTGTCTTTAAAATATCTTTATAGGGCTTCATCACGTTATCAGCTTGATGTGATTAATTGTGATCTCAGAACGGGGTACCCCGCTAAGGTCACATATTTTTCAAGAATCGTAAAAAATTTATAATAAAAAAGTTCGACTTTTTTAAGTGTTTAATTGGGTTATTAAAGATATCAATTTAATTATTAATAGCATGAATATTTTTTGTACATATCTTTGTTTGTTTCTAACGTTGAATGCGAATATTAATTAAAAAAAATTACTTTTTTATTCTAACGTCCAACAATTATTTCGATTTTGTATTATTTTTTTATTTATTGTTTACTAGCGACTTTTTATTAAAATTAAATGTGTTAAGATGCAAAATGTGGTCTAGATAAGAATAAAATGGTTTTTAGAAAAACGGTTTAAAATACTGACACCTTTTCTGTCTAAGAAAGTTGATTATTTTTTTAAAAATTATATCACCTTATATAATATTCAGTGAATATTGGATTTATTTTAGTTAAACTGATATATTTACGTTTGTTTATATTGAGAAATAAGTCATTTATTTGTTACAAGTATTTAATAGATCTAAGTTAATTTGTAAAACAGACAGTAGTCAGCGAATAATTTGAAATGGACTGCTTTAAATATAGAAACTGACATACACAAGCATTTTTCGATTTAATTTTTATTTCTTTCCCACAAACTTAATTCTCTTTTACCTATTTTTTCCACTACACGATCTCTCTACAGATCTCCCTTACCAGCATTGTTAGTTATAAACGGGATAAGAAAGAAGAAAAAATACAAGCTTTATATTTGAATATAGAAGCTTACAAGAGAATAATCAAAATGTACACCTCTATGTAACTAAAAGTTCCGACTTTTTGTAATAATTCTTGAATAAGACGAAAAAAAGTGAGGTTGTGATAATTCTTTAAATACATTTGAGTAATAAAATGTGTATTTTTTCGGTACCCGTAAGTTAAATTCCATTTTACACGTTTAAACTTAAGTCGAACCGTTTTTACATTTTTTTGTGTTTGCACTTGAAATGTATTTTAAAAATTGTATTTTTATTTCTAAAGTTTAAAATAACAGTTTTTTTCTGATAAAGTTTGAGAATTAAGTTGGAATTAAAAAAAAAAAACAAGAGAGATAATAGTAAAAATACTAACAACAGATAGAATATTCAATCATCATTCCTGTAAAATTAGTAACAGATAGAAGCATGAACGGAGTTGCAGCAACGCTTTTACATGTGTTTAATAATGGAAATGAAAGACCTATAGGTTTCGCTAGTTGTACTTTAAGTAAAGCAGAATATAATTATTGGAGAAGCATTAGATTTAAAACTTAATTTAAAATTATTTTAATATACAAACATAATTAATTAATTAATTTTTTTTAAAATAGAATAGACAAAAAGCGACATCTCTTGTCAATTTCGCATAGTATTTTTTCTGCAGGTGAATGATAACCAAATTGCGGTCACCTGTTACATCTGTTCAGTAGATTCATCTGAGACATGATATTTCGTCAAAAGAGGTCTATATAAGATAAAAATAATTAAAATATATATTTTTTGACAAAATAAAATGTCACAAATTCGACACTGTGTGTTACGATGAATGTGCTGATTCATCTCTATCATTAAGAATTCTTCTCTCTTGTGAGCTGGTTATAACCTTTTCGAGTGCAAATGCAAAGTGATTGCTGATTGCTGCCTGAAACCGAAGCTGATGACAAAAATAGAAGACCTCCATTTGTGAATGCCATTCTTGGGTGAGTTTTTCTGTTCATTTGTATTTTGGTGACTGGTTTGTTATTTTTCTCCCTGCAGAGATAGTTTATTAATCCACAATATATTTTTCATAGGGAAATATTATATTCCCTGGATGATCTGTGCTACCTACACGCCAGATCATCAACCATAAGTTTGGTCCCACGTAGCTCGGATATATTGCTAGCGAAAATTGATTAATATTTAGTGATTTAGATTTGGAAACATGATAAATGGAAGTTCTATTCCCGTAATTTTTTTGGTGATTTAAGAAGTACCTATCAGTACCAATTTCTAGCATACATAAATAATTTTTCTAGCATTAGAAATTTGCGTATTTTTTTGGTAAATTTCATTAAAGCTCAAATTACTTATATTATTTAGGTATAGTGAATTTAGTTTCGTTTTTTTACGTATTCTTTGGTAGATTCGAAACATATAATATATTGGAATTGTCGTAATTTTTGGAGAATTCTAATTTACAATACTTACAACATTATTGTATACTTTTTTTGGTTAAGAATATTTTGTCATCTCATTAAAAATGCCGAGAATTACTGAAGAAGTTTCTGGAGATATTCAGGATAGAACGTTGACTCTTTTGACGGCAAAAAAGGAAAATCTTTTTTTGCGGATGAATGAATTGTATAATTTATCAAATAATTTAAATACCTTCGAGTCAAGAAAAAATGAAGACTTCATGACAAAGTCGGATATGATTGGAGACATTAGAGCTCAGTTTGAAACCGTTATTGATAAACTTAACGACCGTCAGTTGACTTTGGACGACTCATTTAAACCGGATTTCCAACAATTAAATGCATTTGATGATATTTATTTGAAGGTCAAACGAAGTCGATTTAACCTTCAAAACGCGTCACGCAACGATTCGCGGGATCATTGTATTATTAAATTGCCACCTTTGGAATTACCATCATTTGATGGTAAAATGGGAAATTGGCCTACTTTCTACCAAGCTTTCAAATCTAATGTACATAATAATAGACAATTAACCGACGCCCAGCGTGTTCAATATTTAATTGGTAAATTGACACACGGCGCTTTAAAGGTTACTTCAGGCATTGTACCTGGAGGTGACACATACAATATAATCTGGAATGCTTTGGTAAACAAATTTCAAAATAAACGTGCACTAGGCACACATTATTTAAATAATATTCTTGATGCAAAAAATTGTACAAATACATCTGGCAGTCTTGACTTTTTTATTGAAAATTTTTCTGCATCAGTAGCAGCGTTAAAACAATTAGAGATTGAAAATTTAACTGATTTTATCTTATTTCATTGTGCATTTAGAAAAATTGATTTTCAAATCGCACAGATTTTCGAGCTGTCAGTCAGGAATAAAGAGATTCCGACATATGACGATTTAGTCTCGTTTGTTCAAGATCAGGTTAAGATTTTAGAACGTTTAGGCAATTCAAATGAAGCCGGTAAAAAACTGTCCACCACGTCATCATTTCGTTCTAATAAAAATTTTAAATCGTTCCTTGCTAGCAACGAGAATGTACCTCGGTTTACGGCTTCGCGCACAAATTGTTGTCTTGTTTGTAATAAAACTAATCATACAATTAAAGATTGCGTTAAATTTAAAAATATGAGCTCTTCACAGGCGCGTTTTGAATTTATAAAGTCAAAACATGCTTGCGTAAATTGCCTTAGTGGAGGGCATACAATAAACGCGTGTAAATCGGTTTTAACTTGTGAGTTTTGTAAAAAACGTCATCACACTTTGTTGCATTTTGGCAGTGCTGATAACAATGCTAAAACTCCATCAAGTACCCACGCACACACGTCGCGAACATCTACAGGGACATCCGAAAATTGTGATACACAATTTGAAGAACCTCCGCTAAACATAAATAACTCATGTTCCCTTTCTGTGAAAGCGACACATAATACGATTCTATTATCAACCGCGCAAGTATTCGCAAAGAGTAAAAATGGAAATAAAGTTATTGTTCGGTGCTTAATGGATAACGGTTCACAGAACAATTTAATTACTGTTGATTGTTGCAAGATCCTCAACTTACCAATAATTCCTTTAAACAATTCCTTTGTAAAAGGAATCGGTTCAGCATCCAAACCAATTTTGGGTTACGTTTATTTGGACATTGAGTCCCGCGTGTACCCGAATAATAAATATAATATTTATGCGCTTGTCATTGACAGTATTACAGATCAGCTACCTAATCACTATATAACCAAGGGTGATATGAGTTACTTAAAGGGTATACCTCTCGCTGACTTAACGTGGAATATTCCTGGATGCGTGGATATAGTATTAGGTGCACAACTGTTCCCATATATTTATTTAGGGAACAGGGTTGAATCTGGTAACGGCGAACCTCCGGCATTAGCAACAGCTTTCGGTTTTGTGTTAATGGGTGACTACCCTAGTAATGTGCTTAATACAAGTACGTCATTTTCAGCACTTGCGCTTAATGACTTAGTACAAAAATTTTGGCTGTTAGAGGAAATACCCAACATGCAATTTCTAAGTCCGGAAGAGACGGAATGTGAGAATTTATTTATATCATCCATTTCTCGCACCGTCGACGGAAGGTATTCTGTTGCTTTACCTTTCTGTAAAGACCCGAAGCAATTGGGTAATTCCCTTGCTACTGCTCAGCGCCGATTTATGGCTTTGGAGCGAAAATTTAAACATTCACCGGCTTTGCGGGAGAATTATAATAAAGTTATTCATGAGTACATTGAAAACGGTTATTTAGCAAAAGTTTCAAGGTCGGATATTACCGATGACGGATATTACATTCCGTATCACGCTGTCACTCGCCCGGATAAACCTATGCCTCGGATTGTACTTGACGCGAGCGCTAAGACACATACAGGATTGTCATTAAATGACGTGATTTATACTGGTCCGAATTTGCAAGCCGATCTTTTTTTGCTTCTGTTAGACTTTCGTCTTTTTCCCATTGCTATTACTGCAGACATAAAGCAGATGTATTTGCAGATTGAGGTTCCAAGCAAGCATCGCAAATATTTGAAAATTCTATTTCGGTTCGCGGACAACGATCCCATACAAACCTTTCAATTCAATCGGGTCCCTTTCGGACTAACAGCTAGTCCATACTTGGCAATGCGCACTGTTCGACAGTTGGCCCAGGATATGAGACAACATTTTCCGGACGCTGCCAATGTGGCAGAGTCTAATTTGTATATGGACGACCTGGTATATTCTATTGTAGATGAACCCAGTGCCGTACGTCTATCGCGAGAATTGATCTCGTTGTTTAAGTCCGGTGCCTTTGATTTGGTAAAATGGACTAGTAATTCTTCAGTGGTACTTGAGAATCTTCCAGATTCTCACCGAAGCCCTGTGGACTTTACTGTTGGTTCTAACAATGCCGCTAAGGTGTTAGGCCTTTCGTGGGAACCAGCTGATGACAGCTTCTTCTTTACGTCTTCTTATGTTCAGGAGAAGTGCACGAAGCGGAACATACTCTCCATAGTAGCCCGCTTGTTCGATGTTCTCGGCTTGGTCGCCCCTGTCATTCTGTATGCGAAATTACTTATTAAGGAGCTATGGCTGTGCAACATTGGTTGGGATGATATACCCCCTGAGAGCGTTATTCAAAGGTTTTCGGCTCTCACACAGGAATTTCCTTTAATTTCGACAGTAAAAATCCCCCGCCATGTTGGCGTCCTAAAGGACAGTACAGTGCTCGTTGTCGCCTTCTGCGATGCGAGCATGAATGGTTATGGCTGCGTGATTTATTTGCACACCACTGATCTCTCTGGAAATATTTCAGTGCAAAATCAAAGGTTTCTCCCACGAGAGTGACAACTCTCGCTCGTTTGGAGCTTTGTGCCGCAGTTTTGATGTCAAAATTAATACGGACGGTGCAAGATAATTATCGTGCGCGTCTTTCTATTGCAGGAACATACGCGTTTTCAGATTCTACCATTGCGCTGTCCTGGATACATTCCTCACCGCATCGTTGGTCGGTGTTTGTTAGCAATCGTGTAGCTCAGTGCCAGGAAAATTTGTCTCCGGAAAATTTTTACCATGTCGCCGGTATTGAAAACCCGAGCGATTGCCTTTCTCGTGGCATGCTACCCTCTCAACTCGTTTCACATGATTTATGGTGGAACGGCCCATCATGGATTCGCCACCCACCTTTGGAATGGCCAGTAAAACCGTTTCGCCCCACCAATACCGGTGAAATGCCTGAACACAAAGTTAATGTGCTCACTGCAATGGTTCTGGGTGAACTGGCCCAGCGTATATCCACTTGGGATAAACTACTAAGGAGTGTCATTTATATTCTCCGATTCATAAAAAAGATATTACCTTCCTCTGGAATTGTCAATAATCTTGTGACTGCTGAAAAGGCTGTACTTCGTTCCGTGCAAAATGCTCATTTTTCAAATGATATTGCTGCACTTCAGAAAGGCAAATTCCACTCCAAAAGGCTTCAGGGTTTGTCTTTATTTCTTGATGAGGACAATTTGTTACGTATCGGGGGACGCCTTTCTAAATCGGACTTACCTTTTGAGGTTAAACATCCGGTATTACTACCTAAACATGACTGTGTTGTAAATCTTATCATAGATCACTTTCATGTCATGAACTGTCATACCGGTCCCGGACTTCTTATGTCTATATTACGTCAGCGCTATTGGATATTAGATGCTAGGACGGTTATTAGGGCAAGGGTGCGGAAATGCAACTGCTGCTTCCGCTCAAATCCATCACATCCTACGCCAAAGATGGCAGATTTACCTTCATATCGTATTACTGAAGCAAAAGCCTTCGTTCACACCGGTGTTGATTACGCGGGTCCTCTACGTATTACGCTTGCTCGTCGGAGAGGACAACATTCGCAGAAGGCATATATTTGTCTGTTTGTATGCCTTGTGACTAAGGCCATTCATATTGAGTTGGTCTCTGACTTAACTTCAAATGCTTTCCTGGCTGCTTTCAGCCGTTTTATTTCACGGCGTGGCCCTGTGTCGTGCTTGTATTCGGATAATGGTACCAATTTTGTGGGTGCAAAGGCACAATTGGATGACGAGAAAACGAGAACTCGCCAAGCGTCGTATCGAGTGGAAAATGATTCCACCCCGCGCACCCCATTTCGGAGGTATGTGGGAGTCTAACGTGAAAAGCATGAAAACTCACTTATACCGAGTGATCGGAACTCAGCTTCTCACTTATGAGGAGCTTCAGACTGTGTTGGTGCAAATAGAATGCATAATGAACTCTCGCCCGCTCACAGCCGTATCTTCCGACCCTGATCCGGAAATCATAACACCTGCGCATTTTTTAATGACCACACCATTACAATACTTACCTGCATCTATCCCGACGGGCAGTAAAATTAATTTCGCTCAGCGCAAACGATTATTGGATAGTATGGTTCAGTCTTTCTGGAAAAAATGGCGTGTGGAGTATCTGCACACTTTGCAAGTCAGGCAGAAGTGGGCTACCCCTGATCATCCGATTGAGATCGGAACTGTCGTTCTGGTGGGACAGGAAGATTCCCCTCCATTGAACTGGCCTTTGGGTGTAATCACTGAGGTCCATCCCGGATTGGACAAAATTGTTCGCGTTGCGACGGTGAAGACACGATTTGGGTTCTTCAAACGACCGGTTATCAAGTTATATCCCCTTCCGACTCAATAATTTGCTTACTTCTATTTTTTGTTTTTATTTTTTGTTATTTTTTTTGGTAGTTCAAATTATCTCCGACTATGCCATGATATTCCGTTACAGTTAATTGTACTCTTGTCAGTTGAACTTTATTAAGTTTATCCTTTTCGTTCTGTTGAAAGCATTTTTTGGTGACCTTCCGACGTAATTCTTGGATATTATATGTGAATAGAGTCACTTGAAATGATTTGACGTTTATTTATTTGTACGTTGTTCTCTTACTTCTTTGCAAGTTCTGAGAACTTCCAAGGCGGGGAGTATGGAGAAGCATTAGATTTAAAACTTAATTTAAAATTATTTTAATATACAAACATAATTAATTAATTAATTTTTTTTAAAATAGAATAGACAAAAAGCGACATCTCTTGTCAATTTCGCATAGTATTTTCTCTGCAGGTGAATGATAACCAAATTGCGGTCACCTGTTACATCTGTTCAGTAGATTCATCTGAGACATGATATTTCGTCAAAAGAGGTCTATATAAGATAAAAATAATTAAAAAATATATTTTTTGACAAAATAAAATGTCACAAATTCGACACTGTGTGTTACGATGAATGTGCTGATTCATCTCTATCATTAAGAATTCTTCTCTCTTGTGAGCTGGTTATAACCTTTTCGAGTGCAAATGCAAAGTGATTGCTGATTGCTGCCTGAAACCGAAGCTGATGACAAAAATAGAAGACCTCCATTTGTGAATGCCATTCTTGGGTGAGTTTTTCTGTTCATTTGTATTTTGGTGACTGGTTTGTTATTTTTCTCCCTGCAGAGATAGTTTATTAATCCACAATATATTTTTCATAGGGAAATATTATATTCCCTGGATGATCTGTGCTACCTACACGCCAGATCATCAACCAATTATTCTATCCGGACATTGGGATAACGGCGATTATTTTCGGGGTAAAGAAGTTTTAACAATATTTATACCGTAGAGAATTTATTTTATCAGTGGATAATTAACCGTTTTTTAGGATTTTTGGTAACGATAAAGAGGTACCAAAAATTGCGGCATCAAGATTGCAACGTTTCATAACTTTTCAGACTTTTTAAGTAGATATCCGGTTGATAATAATCCCTCTGATGTAAATTGGTATCAGGTCATATAAATCAGTGGTCCCAAAACTTTATGTCGCCGCGGACCGGTCAGCGTTTGATAATTTCACCGCGGCCCACTGAGGGTAGTTTGGATTACATTGGGGGGGGGGGGAGTCACATTGGGCGTGGGGGGGTCACATGGAATGTAGATTTTTTTTAAATAAATTGTGGTTCCTCACCATAAAGATTTTTGTTTTTTTCAAAATATTGTAATAGAATATAATTTTTTAATATTACATTTAGTTTCAATAGTGACATATTGCCCATCTCACTAGGTGTGTAACGCCTGTGTTGAGATGGCAATTTACAGAGTGGTTGTTAACTAGGTTTTAGTTTACACAATATTGTGAAAAAGTCAGACAAAATAAAATCAGTATTTTTTATTTTATTTTATTTTTTAAATTATACAATTCAAGAATTACTGCAGAAGATGAAGGCGAAGCGATAATAATTTCAAGTAATTAATTTAAAAAATTCAGTTTGACCGAAAGGCATATTATACATAAAATATGTATATACACATTAGGCACAATTTTTAAATATCTTATGAAATACTTCTAATATTTTTTTTTTCGGAGGTAATCAATGATTTTAATTTTAAAGAAAGTTGTGGTTTGTGTGTTTCTAATGTCAATTAGAGAATTGAATAGCTAAACAGCATTGTGTTAAAAGCTTTTTTGTACATAGGAGGTTTGACAAACTGGGATTTTAAAAGATTATATATGTGAATGGCTCAAGGCTCTAGTGCTTATTTTTTCTTAAAAATCCTCAAAAAGTGTGACTTAGATATTGCCTTCCGCACAAATAGGATCATTTCTTAAAAACTCAAAAATTAAAGTACTCAAATTACAAAATAGCGAAATTTATGCAACGCTTTTTATGTTGGACAAACTGGCCGGTCCTTTGATACTAGGTTCAAAGAACAGATAAGATCTTTTAAAAATAAAAATAAAATACAAACACAATTTGCCAAACATCTCCTTGATGAAAATCACTCACTTATATAATAATAAACCAACTCCGTTACACGTACAAAATAAAGGCAGTAAACTGAATCCTTTAGAGAAGTTTGAAATTAACAAAAATTCTAATAATCCAAAAGCTATTTTAAAAAATGAACAAACAAATATAATTCGTTCACCCAACTAGATATCTTCAAACCTAGTGCAAATATGAGTGCATTATGAAGTACTTAATTATGCTATTAAAATAACCCTATGAGTCATCGTTTGGGAATAACTAACATAAAGCCCTTCAGTCAAATTTAAACAATACAGTAATTGCAGAAACTTTACTGGGGTAATAACCATTAATAATTTCTAAAATTTTACTCAGAAATCAATTAGGAGCTCAGTAATTGAAATTAAAATACTTATCTAGAAAAAATATAAATGTATCGTCTGTAAGTGTGCTACCCACAGTTTGATAATGCCTTCAGAGGGCGAAACAGCTGTCACGCGTAATAATAATTACACAGCAGAACTTGTTTAAAAATAAACTGTTTTTATAAATCCAATAACAATATTATTGAATATATAAAAAATAAATAAAATGGAGTTCTACAAATTAAACTTGAAAACAAAAAATAATTATCTACTTTTCCCTGGTGCAATCTGCAATCACTTATGGCAAAATAGGAAGGGGTGGTGCACCTGATACATTTGTTTAGCACTTACAAATAATTCTAAAACACAGAATTAAAGTCATATATAACGAAAATAAAACATTCTCGACCGAATTATTATACAAAGAATCAAAATTATTTAATGTTCCTAAATTATTTGTATTACTATTGTTTATGAAATATTTATTAAAAAACAAAAATAATTTCAAAATAAATGAAAACAGAATTAGAAAAAGAACAAATAACATATTTTACACCCTCCAACCCAATACTAAATTAATGCAGACACATAGCAGTTTGATTGGTCCTCGTACATTTCACCATCTACCACTACAAACTCAAATGATAAATTAAATTTAAAAAATATGTAAAAGAGGTAAAATTATGGCTAAATGACGCAGATATTGAAACGCTTTTTCTATAAATTTATCTGTCTTTTCTACAACTCACTTTCTGTAAATTTCTAAACTGTATTACATTATGTTTTCTCTTTACTTTTTATAAGAACTAAAAACAATAAAAAAAACTGTTTCTACTAATGTATTTTATACTTTAAGTACTTGGAAATATAGTAATCGTTTTTACATTACCCACACTCCATTTCTTGTCTATAGTATTTGTTATTATATGTTGTGTATAAAGCTTCGGGCTTTCAGACACAGATGGCAGTGCTCTTAGTTTTAGCCTCAGACGACAGAGGGCGTCTCAGCTTTAGGTGAGGTTTCATTGGAATCCCACTGGGAGACCGAATCTAGCAAGTACCGATAAAGGTTGACCAACGCGGTTATATTGTACACGCGATATTCTAAATAAACCAGTTAATAACAAGTAACCTATTTATTACTGAAAGAGGTATCTTCCATCCAAGGAGTGTTGGGAGTCTGTAGCAAGAAGTCCACGGCTGTATATCCTGAAGGATAGAACATCACAGCTGGCGCAGTCGAAGGATAACTGGAGAATTTTTTTTTTGTTGTCACACGGCAGCAGAATTTTGTCAACCAGGAACGTGAGGGCTAAGTCACAAGGTGACTTCCAATTGTGTTTTCCTTCGTGGAGAAGGGAGACAAGATTGGTTATCCAGGGCCGTGGAGGCCTAGGATCGACGATTTCTGTTCTAGGAATTAAGAGGCAATTTACCAGAGGACCATTTTAACAAAGGAAAATAATCCATTGCCAAGGCGAGCGGTGGAGCTAATTTGGAACAGTAAAACATTGCCAGGACGTGCGGTGTTTGCAGCATTTATCTATTGCCAAGGCGAGCGGTGGATAATAACAACTTTTGAAGGAATTTCTGAAAGACTGGCGGCGGAAAGAAGAGTTCCTGAGTTAAGTAGTTGTTATTTTTGTTGGAGGTTATTGTTCCGGGTTTTTTTTTTCTTGTGTGTTTTTATTGTGGTCTGTGCTTCGTGTAGATATAGAATCGGGAAGAATTCCGAGTTTTAATCATCTCGAGGGAGATTGGTTCGTGTTTAAGCTTCGTCTAGAACAGTTTTTCGTTATAAATGGTGAGATTAACGCGGATAAAAAAAGGGCGTTTCTGTTAAATCTTTTGGAGCCGGATACACTCTCTTTGTTGATAAATTTGTGTTTTCCACTTAGAGTTACGGACGTATCGTTTGAAAAATTATGGGCACTTCTTGAAAAACATTGCAGTAAAAAGCGTTCAGTATTCAAAGAACGCGAAGTATTTTTTTCAGCAAGACAAGAGGCGGGCGAATCCATTAAAGATTTTGGGGTTAGATTACGGTCTTTGTCAACTTATTGTGAATTTGAAGCTAGGTTGGAGAAAAATTTAGTAGATATTTCTGCAGATTCTTGCTGCAGAGTCTCCATCTTCTATCTTCGTGTCACCTGTTCCTTTACTTCATTTTACTTAACTTAACTTCACTCTATTTTTGTAATACTTATATTTTCTGTAATACCTGCATCAACTGTAAAGCGCCCCTGAGGTGATATCTCACAAAAGCGGCGCTATACAAATTATCCAATAATAAATAAATAAATATGTTTGCCATTGGATTATTACCGGGTCGCATTAAAGACAAGATTTACTTGGAAGGGCTGAAATTGTCACTTAGCGAACTAGAGGAAATAGCTAATAGTATGTCAGTTTTAGACGTTCCAAATAATTCAGTTAAATCAGAGGTTAACATCATCAGTAAGAATACTAGCAATAGGCATTTTTCTAAGGGCAATAAACAAAAGTTTGCCGCGAGTTCATCTGTAAACAAACCGACGTATACAGTACCATCGGGTGCGAAAACCCAGTGCCGAATTTGCAAGAAAACGGGTTATTGTACTAATTCATGCAAATTTCGCAATGCGAGATGCTACAAATGCAATGAAGTAGGTCATCTGCAAAAATATTGTGTGAATAATAACTTTTCAAATAGTGTAAATCCAATTGTTGAGGATTTTTGTTGTAATAATCATGTGATAGCTTCAATAAAACCGTTCACAGCAGACATTATAATTAACGACAAGCATTTTAGAGCGATGGTCGATTCGGGATCTTCGTTAAGTGTAATGCAGGAAGAAATCTTTAAGCGTCATTTTGGTTCATTAAAATTATTGGCGGATAACCGTATCATTACTGGGTACGCAGGGAATCCTTTGAAAGTTATTGGCAAAGTTATTTTTGACGTGAAGTTCAAAAATAAAAACAATAATGTTACATTTATAATTGTTGCGGGAGGTTCAGATCTAATTGTAGGTAGAGATTTCATGGATATTTTTGGGTTAGAAATCGCTTCAGTACAAAATACAATTAATTCGGTGGACCCTGAAGAGGAATATAAGCATAATTTTATTCGTGAATTTCCGGGTGTTTTTACTGAAAAGCTGGGTAAATTTAATAAATTTAAGGTGTCTTTTAAGGTTAATAAAGATGCGAGTCCAATTTTTTTTAATCTTTTGCACGCGGCCGTATCAACTGTTGTTACGGCAAAAAGTCTATACTCACACGCGGCCGTATCAACAGTTGATACGGAAACTTTGACGGCCGATATTCCAGCGCTCTTTCGTCATAAATGTATTTCTTGCTCGCTTGGACATTCGTAGAACTATCACGATGCTGACATCTACAAGTATTTCTCAAAAATAAAATTGTATTTCATAAAAAAAGATCCATAATCAAGTGCGCCTCTTCGCGCCTTTGAGTGCTTTAGTTCACAATTTTGTCACCGGATGGCGTTAGTACTAGTATGTTATCTGCGCTTGCGCGCGCCGAGTTGATTTGTGGAATCTGCGCCGATAACATTCTGTGTTCTGCTGTAATATTGAATTATTACGAAAAATTCAAATTAATTTGTTCAATTCAGAAATCAATTTTTTTTTTGATTTCTTGTGTTTCGTCTAGCAAATTCAATTTTACTGTATCCACGAGTGACCACATTGTGCCGATTGCGCGTATTTTTTAACATTTTACTCTGTTACAAAACTGAGTTATTGACTTTACTATATACTTTATTAATTTAAATATATTTTGTTATATATATGTATTAGTTATATATTACTAAAGTGCGTGTTATTTTGGTGTTTTATATACTATTTCAAAATTTATTAGGAAACGTTCACAAGTTTTTAGTTTTTTTAATTCATTTGATTTTTCGGATAAAAAATGGCCCATAGTTTGGAAGATGATGAAATTGAAAATATATTGAACGTTTTGGATTCTGATTATGAAATGTCTGAAGATGAATTTGAACCTTCGGAACTTTCAGATACAGAAACTCAAGCGAATGAGTCTGTAAGTGAAGAAGTGCTACACTCCTGGGTATCTGGACCTCATATTCCAATAGTACACGAATTTGATGATTTTCAATCCGGCGTTTCTGTACAATTAGAAAATTCAACAATGGCGGTTATTATGCAACTAGTTGAGAAATATAAACCAGAGATTTCTCAAATACCAGAGCCTAATACATCAGCCCACCTCAACCCGTTTCGGGTTTTGCCTAAATATGCCGCTAAGCATATGGCCGAATTGATTCCATCAACTGGCAAAATAAAAAAAAACCGCGTAGACGATGTCGTGTATGCCGATTGAAAAATAAAAAAATGCAGTTAACGAGATACGTATGTAAAGAATGTGGTGTGTCTTTATGTATCGAACCCTGTTTTAAAGTTTACCATAGTTCCAAAAAAATGTGACAGACAGAGATTCCTCTAAAGTGCTTAAAAAACAATATTTATTAAGTGATATAAAATTTATGTGTAATTTTTAAGTGTTGAGTTTAGAAAAGAGTTTGAGAAAAAGTTTTCAGAACTAAAAATGATAAGTGATCATGGTGTCCCACTTATGTCTATCAACGCAGTGGCCTAAGTACACACACGGCGAGTGAATGGCGGGACCACATTCAAAAGATACGGTACGTCTTTGTATGAAATTTTATGTTTTTGTTTTTATAAACATCTAAGAGTGTTGACACACGAGGATTTGTTTTCATATTGTGGAGAATAATCTGTTCTGTCTATATAGTCCAATAAATAATGCCAGAATGCTATAATTTGACATTTAATTGCGTGCATAGGTATTTGAAAATATGTACCGCGTACGGGTATAGATAAAACGGAGCAAATTAACGCGTTCAAAAGGTTAATGCTAGGCCGGTTCCCTTTTCAATTAAAGAAAAAAATGAGGCGGAATTAAAGTCTATGGTAAAAGACGGGATAATATCACCGGTCACGAGTAGCAATTTTGCATCACCGATAGTACCTGTCGTAAAGAAGAACGGTAACATTAGGGTTTGCGCTGACTTCAAAAGAAGTCTTAATGTGATTACAAATTTGGAAAAATATTCATTAACCAAGATAGAAGAGGTTATTCATAAGATAAGTTCAGGTAAATTATTTGCGAAACTGGATCTAAAACAAGCATACTGTCAGTTAGAATTGGAGGAACATTGTAAAAGATTTACATGCATTAATACGCATTTGGGATTATTCCAGTTTAATAGGCTGGTCTTCGGTTTTAAATCGGCACCGGCAATTTTTGCGAGAACTATAGCGAGTTGTTTGCAAGGATTAAAAGGCGTGGTATTTTATTTAGATGACATTATAATTTCAGGGATCAATGAGCGGGATCTTGAGAATAATATTCGCGCGGTGTGTAATCGCTTAAGAGAATGTGGTTTATGCGTCAATACGGAGAAATGTGAATTTTTTGTTAAAACAATTGATTTTTTAGGATACGTAATTTCGGAAAAGGGTACTCAACCTCAAAGTGACAAATTAGAAGCTATTAAAAAAGCACCGTATCCAGCAGATGTTCAACAATTAAAAAGTTTATTAGGATTTTTTAATTTTTATAGGAATTTCATTCCGGATATGTCTTCAATCTGCGAACCGTTACATAATCTCTTAAAGAAAAATACGAGGTTTGAGTTCGATCAGAGGTGTTCAGACGCTGTGGACAAGATTAAATGCCTAATGAGTAGTAATAGGATACTAACTAATTACTTTTCTAATTTACCTATTAAGCTATATACTGATGCAAGTAGCTCGGGGCTCGGAGCTTCCTTGTTCCATAGTTTCGCGGATGGATCGTTGAGACCAATTGAATTTGCGTCTAGAAGTTTAACAAGTGCGGAAAAAAATACAGCATCCTTGATTTGGAAGCTTTGGCTATTGTTTTTGGGTTAAACAAGTTTTTTCGCTATTTATATGGAAGAGAATTTACATTATGTGTAGACAATATGCCACTAATGAGGATTTTAGGAGAAAATAAACACATACCGGTGTTAGCAGCTAATCGGTTGCAACGCTATGGGATCATCTTGGCAGGGTTCTCATACAAAATTGAGTACGTCAAATCAGCTAATAATCATGCGGATTATTTATCGCGTTTGCCGTTGGAAAACTCAGAGGAAAAATCGGAAGACGATCTAGGTTCCGATTTCATAGGCTATATAGAAAAGTGTGAACACTTAGATGTAAAGCGTATAGTCGCAGCGACAGGCTCAGACCCAGAAATTCAAGGAATTTTAGGGCATCTTCGTAGAGGGTGGCCCAAGTGGGTAAATCGCGACAGTTTTTTTATGGAAATTCTGGATTATAAGGAATGAATTATCTATTGAAAATGATTGTTTGTTTTGGCAACATAGAATTATAATTCCAAGTTCGCTTCAGAGTATAGTTTTAGATTTGTTACACAGATCGCATTTGGGCATTGTAAAAATGAAGGGATTAGCCAAAGGTTATTTTTGGTGGCCGTCAATGAACAAGGACTTAGAGAAAATCGTTCAAAGTTGCAAAGATTGTGCAGCAGTTAGGCCGTTACCACCTAAGAGTCATTTATCAGTCTGGCCTAATTCAGGATCAGCATGGAAGAGGCTGCATCTGGATTATTGTGGGCCAATTTCGGGGAAAATGTTTTTAGTTATATGCGACGCTTTCTCAAAATGGGTAGATTGCGTGGAAATACCGAAAGCAGACTCAAGTCATACGATTAATGAGTTGAAGAGAATTTTTTCAAATTTTGGGTACCCGGACTGTATTGTAACTGATAATGGAACCGTTTTTACTAGTCAGTAGTTCAAAGATTTCTTGGAGTATAATAATATTGAGTTTTTAACAACGCCAGTGCGTCATCCCCAAAGCAATGATCAGGCTGAAAACTCGGTAAAAACAGTGAAGAATTTTTTAAAGAAAATTCTTGTTAATAACGTACTTAAGTCAAATTATAAAGATAGATTATATGAATTTTTAAGTGATTATAGGAATATTCCACATTCCACAACTGGAATTGAACCCTCAGTGCTAATGTTTGGTAGGAGATTAAAATCAACCTTTAGTAGCCTTTTACCTAAAAGTTTTGAAGAAAACGTAGCAACCTCGACAGAGAATTTAGCGAATACGAATATTAATAAAGGTCAGGAAAATCAGTTAAGAATTTCGGTGGGGTTGTTTGTAGAAGTTTTCAGATAGGTCAGAAGTGTTTAGCGAGAGACTTCAGACAAGTGAATAAATGTTCTTGGGCAAAAGGAATTGTTGAAAAAAGACTGGGAAAAAAACTGTATATTATTAAAATTGTGGGGACACAGATGTCGTGGAAAAGGCATATTGATCAACTGAGAGGATGTCCGCAGCACAGGGAGGAAGAGGCAGAGAGTGAACCTTTCGCGTCTGATATGACGAAATGCTGGGCAGATGAGGTTGACACGTCACTCCTTTTGAGAGATTTTAACCGGTGTTCTCTTGATTTCAGGTCTCCAGGGAGAAACAGAAGCCCACCACAAAATGAACCAGCACCATGGGCGGGACGACTTCGTCCCAGACGTCTTTGAAATGACCTCCAGGGAAAGAATCAGCTACTTATAGAGTCAACATCTTTTTGGAGTAGAGTCAGTGCTTAATGAATTATTTAATTTTGTGTGTAATGATATATTTTCAAATATTTAGTTCTTGATTTTAATAATATTGATTTTAGTGACATCTGTTTGCGATTGTATAGATTCGTGATTTTACAAATAATACTGTAACAATGAAATATCGTAGACAGGTTTCTAGTTTAGCAGGGGGAAGATGTTGTGTATAAAGCTTCGGGCTTTCAGACACAGATGGCAGTGCTCTTAGTTTTAGCCTCCGACGACAGAGGGCGTCTCAGCTTTAGGTGAGGTTTCATTGGAATCCCACTGGGAGACCGAATCTAGCGAGTACCGATAAAGGTTGACCAACGCGGTTATATTGTACACGCGATATTCCAAATAAACCAGTTAATAACAAGTAACCTATTTATTACTGAAAGAGGTATCTTCCATCCAAGGAGTGTTGGGAGTCTGTGGCAAGAAGTCCACGGCTGTATATCCTGAAGGATAGAACATCACATTATATATTATGTTATTATATACTTTTTTGTTATTATGTGTTATATGTGTAAAGAAATGAGAATAAATAAAGTAAATTAAAAAAATAAAAAATTGTCGCCACAACAAGATGAATAAGTACTAAAAGCAATATTATGCATTTTAAAGAGAGTCAACTTCCGTCTCCTTACTTTAAAACGAAATTATGTACACGAAAAGTTGTTGTGAGTTCAAAAAGTGCCAAACTACAGAAATGTTTTCTTCATTGGTCAGAAGTCCACTGGAGAATGCTTACACAATATAAGTTATACGTAGATTAGCTAATAAATTAAAAATTTCAACATTTACATAATAAATACCACGAAACTGCAAATTTCATATCAACCAAAAATGACTACTTATATTTTTCACTAGCGTGATAAAATTATTTTTTAAGTAATTAAACTTAATTTTTAACAGTCAATTACGATTCGTGAGCACATAAACCACGAACAAAAAATTCTCTTCATCTCTCCAAACACTCCTCCTTTTAATTATTTTTACTCATATGGTTCTCCAGGCGAAATTACTAAAGCAAGGTAAAGGCCCAAGAGTAGTATAAGATGAAGTATTTTAGTAAAGTAAAGTAATTTGTATGCCTATACAAATTACTTTCGTTACATTTTACGTAAAATTTAAAAAATATATTTAAATAATTAAATCGGAATAAAACCCATACTTGAGAATCACCTTCATTTCGACTTTCGCGCTAATCTGCTCGGTGGTTGGCTAAAAATGGTTTTGTTTTTTGTCGGTAATTTAATTTCTTGATTTAAATTAATGAATAATCAGAAAATTATTCCTTGTACGAATACAGACAATTTTGTGCGTGTTACTCGTATAAATACTACTAGGGGTGTATGATGGAAAACACTAACTTAAATCAATGCAGAGGGATGGAAAATACTCGTATAAATACTCAGTGTGTGATGGAAAACCCCTAGTAAATCAACGCAGAGGGATGGGCAATTCTAAGCAAAGAGGCATGGAAAAACTTGTCTACGTTTCTCGATCTATTTTAATAACGTTCCTCGTACGATCGATTTTATAGAATTCTTGTAATTTGGAAGTATAATCATCAATCCGTTCTCCGCTGTATATTTCGAAAACCTCAAATATTTTGTTTTACTGACATTAAGTGTAGTGAGCCAGAATGTGGTTCGTCAAATACTGCTTTCGAGAAAATGAAATGTTGCACAAAGAACACGCAAAAGGTTTTTCTCCAGTGTGAGTGAGAACGTGTATTTTCAGATCGTTCCTTCGAAAACATGAATAGTTGCACTCGGAACAAGAAAGGGTTTTTCTCCAGTGTGAATAAGCATAAGGCTCATCAGACTGCCCTTTTGAGAAAATGAATTGTTGCACCAAGAACATGAAAATGGTTTTTCTCCACTGTGAATTCGCATGTGTCTCTTCAGATTGGTCCTTTGAGAAGAAGAATAGTTGCACTCGGAACAGGAAAAAAGTTTTTCTCCAGTGTTAATCAGCATGTGCGTCGTCAGAAGGTACTTTCGAGAACATGAATATTTGCAGTCGGAACATGTAAAAGGTTTTTCTCCAGTGTGAGTAACCATGTGGCTCTTCAGATAGACCTTGAGAGTACAGAAATATTTGCACTTGGAACATGAACATGTTTTTTTTGCTGTATGAATGCGAATGTGTCGTTCAAAATTTGACATACCTCGGTCGTAGTTGTTACAATGGTTACGAGGGAATCGTTTTTTGACAGGATGCGTCTTTAGATCTGCAGATAAATTCGAAAAATAAAACGGATGAAGATGGTTTAAATAGGTCTAATTTTAGGTTAATTTTCATTATGTTGAAGAAAAAGCCATTGGCTTTTAAACACGTAGATTATTATTAATTAAAATTGGTGAATACAGCATTTTAACAGCATCAATAAGTTAAATAACCCGCAAATTACAAGAAAAGAAAACGGTTTTACCTGTTGTCTGGTTAATTGTTTCGAAGTGTTCCAACCATTCCTTTTTGACATCCGACTGGTCAATGTTTATTTCTAGATTAGGAAATCCCCCTTCATCTTTTTCTCGGGGTTCAAGTTCCACCTTGATAGTAACAGTCTGCACATTAATGCTACCTTGAAAAACTAAAACGACAGTACGTACGTTTAACGAAGCGGTAATTCGGATAGGAGACTTAAAGGTTAACTTAAATATAAAAATGACCCAAGATGTCCGCTTCAGGGACCGATCCTTCAACGAAAAACCCTGCTCTTGAGCACTTTTAGTCTGGGGTTTAGTTATTTATAGTCAATGGAATGATCTTTTCTTCCATCAGCATTATTAGTGTATTATTAAAGCAAAAAATACGTGTAACTTATGTCGTGTCCAAATAACATGAGATGAAAACTTTAGGGATCAAAAACACACTGAAAGCCATGTTATTAAATTAAAAAGTTTGTTATTGCGATAGTTTAAGGCTGACGCTTTTTAAGGTAACTATTATTTAAACTTAAGTGGCGCAACAGAGGATTTGATATTAACTCGTCTTAAGGGAGGGAATATTGAACATATAAGAAATGAAGGATGTTAAATTCTTGTTTGCAAGACATTTAAAAATGGACATGAATTTTGAACATCCTACATTTGTTACATATTCAATATTCCCTGCCTAAAGACGAGTTTATATCAATTGGGGAGGTATCAATTAACGTCAAGGAACATATATCATATATTTACCATTATGCGGATCGTTTTATATGAAAAAACATATTTTTATACGCCGTTATTGGACGGTTAGTATATATACCTCGCTATTACTTTGTAATTTTCTTAATTTTGAACATCTATGTGCAGTAAACTGAGATTATCTAATGAACTAAAAAAAAATAAGAAATGAAACTGGCTGTACGAGTACTTTCCGCATATTGCAAACATTCTTTCTTCACATCTTGGAGGTCGAAATCTATATCCATATACGGCATTTCACCTCCGCCTTCTTCTTGGGGCCCTGGTTCCGTCTTGATGGAAATATTTTCTGGATTAAGTAGATCCATGGCAATGCTTTGTGGTAGCGATTGTTGATTGGTTCAAGCCTAAACAAATATACCTAAAACATAACATAGTTGTAAAGGAACTCTTATTCGTATCAGCTTTGCATATTTATTGCCTCTTGGAATATTCTGTGAAAACATTGAAGTCTTATGCAACACACATAATTGAAAATAAGGATATTATTGTGGCAGTATCTCGACATTAGTAAGCGGTCGAGAGAATCGTCATTAATCGCGGATAACTCAATTCAAGCAATATCTATTTTCAAAGATAATATGCGGGAATACCTTATATTGGATCCACCATTACACTTTTAACAGAAAATCGGAAATCCATAAATTTGAAATGTGTGTACTGTAATCAATGTAAGTTAAAAATCGTAATCCACCAATTTTATTTTGCGACGTATTTACAAAAACTGACTGCCTCAATGTTATTTGTCTTCCATACAAGACAACTGATTTATATAAGAGGCGATATGACTATGCACTAATGTCAACGCATTCGGAGATCTCTGTGATCATAGATATTTTATTCACTAGATTGATATCCTCTTGACTTGTAATAAAAAAAAAAAAATATTTTCAACTTAACCCCAGATGTAACGGACCTAAAGGCTTACCATAGACGATGATTGAGGATACTCAAAACCTATTTAAAACAATAGGTAAATGATTTCAAAAAGGGCCACCGTAGTCAATATTATTGCACTCAGCTAATTCCGTTAATTCATTAGCTCAATTTATATTTTTATAATAAAAATGTTAGAATGCATAAAATATCAAATCTTCTAGACACTGCTACAAGGTTTTATTTGACATAAGCACTTTTAAAAAAAAATCTACTTTTGGAAATGACTATTTAAGTTGATGGGGCTCGAAGTACATTCACAAAATAGGTGAATAGGTTCTTTGTTTGGGTTATTTAATAAAATATCAGTTTATTTTCAAACCTTCAAAATTTACTCATTTCAAACAAACAGGAAAAAAATGCCTGTCAATATTTGCAAAAAAATATTTTATTATTCGATTTTTCACAATTTTATTATTTTTGATCAAAAAAGGAATCGCTTTGGTAGAGGTCAACAAACATAAACATTATATCGTCCGACCACTACAGACACTTTTTCACGAAGTTGCATGTTCCTTACTAGAAACGTTTCTTTCGATAATGTAACGCAAGAAACTAAAAATCTCAAGCCATTTTATTTACATATTTACGCCTGTAGGGCTTTAACAGACATAATACAGTTACAATATCGCAGGAATTTTATACCTGAGTACAAAGAATAAATATTATTTGATAATTAGATACAATAAATCGTTGAACTATATTTTGCACCTCCAGAGTCTTAACTATGCTTGGGCTAAGTGCGCACTTCAAGTGTAATTGCGCTATATAAATGTTATTTTTACTATCTATAATGATTTACATTTCACCAAATGAAACAGTTCTATTCGATGTCATAAAATGTATTAAAGCGAACTTATATTTGAATATTGTTGAGCTAAAAATATTTACAACATCGGAGTATATGTTTCCCAGATTCGTCTCAGAGGCGCGTAATACTGCGAAGTTGTAGAAGAATTGCTACAATAGTATTGTTGGTACTGTCTTGTAACTGTCCCGCTAGGAATATGGAACAATAGTATTGTTGGTACTGTATTGTAACTGTCCCGCCAGGAATATGCTACAATAGTATTGTTGGTACTGTCTTGTAACTGTCCCGCCAGGAATATGCTACAATAGTATTGTTGGTACTGTCTTGTAACTGTCCCGCCAGGAATATGCTACAATAGTATTGTTGGTACTGTCTTGTAACTGTCCCGCCAGGAATATGCTACAATAGTATTGTTGGTACTGTCTTGTAACTGTCCCGCCAGGAATATGCTACAATAGTATTGTTGGTACTGTCTTGTAACTGTCCCGCCAGGAATATGGAACAATAGTATTGTTGGTACTGTCTTGTAACTGTACCGCCAGGAATATGCTACAATAGTATTGTTGGTACTGTCTTGTAACTGTCCCGCCAGGAATATGCTACAATAGTATTGTTGGTACTGTCTTGTAACTGTCCCGCCAGGAATATGCTACAATAGTATTGTTGGTACTGTCTTGTAACTGTCCCGCCAGGAATATGCTACAATAGTATTGTTGGTACTGTCTTGTAACTGTCCCGCCAGGAATATGCTACAATAGTATTGTTGGTACTGTCTTGTAACTGTCCCGCCAGGAATATGCTACAATAGTATTGTTGGTACTGTCTTGTAACTGTCCCGCCAGGAATATGCTACAATAGTATTGTTGGTACTGTCTTGTAACTGTCCCGCCAGGAATATGCTACAATAGTATTGTTGGTACTGTCTTGTAACTGTCCCGCCAGGAATATGCTACAATAGTATTGTTGGTACTGTCTTGTAACTGTCCCGCCAGGAATATGGAACAATAGTATTGTTGGTACTGTCTTGTAACTGTCCCGCTAGGAATATGGAACAATAGTATTGTTGGTACTGTCTTGTAACTGTCCCGCCAGGAATATGCTACAATAGTATTGTTGGTACTGTCTTGTAACTGTCCCGCCAGGAATATGAAACAATATTATTTATTTATTTCATTTTAACGCCCATAGGGCTTTTACATACAATGCAATTATGTTTTTTTAAATACAATAACAATAAAGAGTTTACATTATATATGAGAATATACAGATTACATAAAATATAAGATTTAACAATGCATAGGTTAACAAAATATAGGTAACATGAAACAAAAGTTTACGAAACGTAGGTAACATGAAGTTTAAGTAAATGAAATAAAAATATATGATCTGCCAATATCCTCCAAATCAATAAAATTGAATGAAAAGGGATGAAATTTTTGTTCACATTAGCCTATAAACTATGAAACTTTAATTAACAATCTCTACTACGCAAGATTAGGATAAGAATCGACAAAAAGTCTAATAGAAAAACATTTAGTTGAGTATTACAATATTAAACCAAGTATCACAGTTAAGTATTGTAACATTAAACCAAGTATTATAATATTAAACTAAGTACCTATTACAATATTAAGTCAAGTATTATAATATTAAACAAAGTACTATAATATTAAGTTAAGTATTATAAAATCAAACTAAGTATTATAATATTTATTTACTTATTTTTTAAACCTATTTTGTAGAGTAGTAGAAATAGTTCGCATACTCCGTTTAATGTTTGCCAAGTTCATATTTGACATACAGATTTGATAAAAATGTGTTATTAGGCTGATAGACATTCAGTACCGTTAGTGTTCGCGCAGTATTTATTCCCTGCACTGTGTAGTCGGTCCATTACTGAATTTATTTCTGCTTTGGTACCTGCAATGTTACAATGATGTTATTATGTGAAGCAACTCAGAAGTATTCATGGAGAATTAATTATTTTAAACAAATACATTAAATCGCAAATAATTCTTCGTTCGGGTAATTTAAAAAAAAATAATCAATTAAGAAGGTAGCCATAATCTAGGCATTATATAGAAAATTTATTTTCAAAAATTTAGATATCTTGAGAATTTATTTTGGATTCTTTTAATGGAATTCTGTGAATGAAGTTCATAATTTGGAGACCAAAATGTGGAATTATACTCGTTATGATTCTTAACTAGTGGCATATACAAAGTTTTAATAGTGTAGATATTGTGAAAATCATTTGATAGTCTTAAAATAAAGTCCAAAATTTTCAAAGCTTTGTTGGCTCTTATTTATGGATCATGAAATTGAGTTCCATATCAAACGATATACCCAAGTCATTGATTTTCGAGACAGAAACTATCGATTTATCACTAATAACTCGCCGAACGTCACAGCAGTGCTGCCAGGGTCTCTTATTTATCTGTGGTGTCAGCGCTTTATTAGCAGCAGACACACACCTGGACGGACGACGAACCTCGTGCTGGCACCGTTCGTGGATGCGGTGGACTCTCTCGCTGCAGCAGCTGGTCCAGTTTCTTCACCACCAAAGATTCTTGCTGCAGAGTCTCCATTTTCTTTCTTCGTCGAACGTCACAGCGGTGCTGCCAAGGTCTGGTATCTGTGAGAGGATATTGTGTCAGCGCTTTGTCAGCAGCAGACACATACCTGGACGGATGAAAAACCTCGTGCTGGCACTGTTGTTGGACGCGGTGGACTCTTTCGCTGCAGCAGCTGGACCAGTTTCCTCACCACCTGGGATTCTTGCTGCAGAGTCTCCATCTTCTGTCTTCGTGTCACCTGTTTCTGTACTTCATTTTACTTAACTTAAATTCAGTTTATTTTTGTAATATTTATCTTTTTGTAATAACTGCATCAACTGTCAAGCGCCCCTGAGGTGATATCTCACAAAAGCGGCGCTATACAAATTGTCAAATAAATAAATAAATAAAGTATAATAATTGTCTATGTGCCGCAACCCACTCCTCCAACGAGACAAAAATGCTGCCTTTGTCCGCTCCCACTATCCTGCTGAACTTCGAGCAATTAAATCAAAAAATCTTTCGGTAATTTTGATGTTTTGATTAAAATACTCCGATCTTGGACTTGTTTCGATCCCGCCCATCACTAATGTAGCTCCTCTGACAGCTATTAAATAAATTGTCTATGAAATATTTTTTCTCATTTTTCTCAAGGTCGCTGCAGCCGCACAGTCATTGGGACAAAGAATCTCTTAGTCCTGACGTGTGCGGCTAAGGAGGTTAATAAATCAGTTTCTTCACACAGTCGTTTTGAAAGGGTGGGTCCCCTCCAATTGCCTAATAATATTAAACAAGACCCAATTGCAATGAAATTATAATTAACCTAGAAGGTCAGTTTCCTGATAATTATTATAATTGACTTTGACTTCATTACTCTCTATGAATAACTTTACTAAAATATTTTGTCAACACATGCTTTGGTTTTATCCTTTTTCCATACTCTGTTTAACCCACGTTGTTAATTTTATCGTCTTATACTTGTGATAGATTTTGGTTAGTGCTATGGAATACTCAAAAACATAATTGCGCTGTATCTAACGCGACCTAGCTTTACTTTAAACAATCGGTACACCTAACTTAAGTAATCTATTTGTGTGTTTTGTAAGGAACGTTTAAAATAATACATCAAACTAATACGTCAAGACGTCAAACTTTCTATTTTAAGTCTAGTATTCGAAGGGCATTGGTTAAAAATAATCGCAAATTACCGATATTTGTTAAAGGCAGAACGACAATACGGTTTATCTTTAGTTATTGAGTTATCTAGTTATCTGACAATCGAAGACAATTTTTTTAACCGTTTTCAAACTTCTTAACTTCAGTCTAAGATACAGTCGCAATTATATCCTCATTTCAAATTAGGTGTTTTGACGACTATACGACTTCATTGGTTTGACAGATTATTCCAAGCGAAACCAAATGTTCAAAGCTTTTTCATAAAGTTCCGTTACATTACAACTATGTTCTGTTTCAGGTATGTTTGTTTGGGCTTGAACCAATTACCAAACGCTACCACAGCAGTGCCATGGATCTACTAAATCCAGAGACTGTTACGATCAAGACGGAACTAGGACCCCAGGAAGGAGGCGGAGGTGAAATTTCAAATACGGAAATAGATGTCGACCTCCCAGATGTAAAGAAGACATGTTTGCAATATGCGGAAAGTACGCAGACAGCCAGTTAGTTGCAATGCATATGTACAAAATGTTAAACTCGGATGTTCAGAACCTTTATGAAATGTCGTTCAAACAGGGCAATTGCATGCTCAATACTTCCTCTCTTGTTGCGTATAAGTATATTTGGTATTTACCTTATCACTCCTTCGACGCCGGAACAAAACTTCGCACTTAAGTTACTCAAATCACTGAAGCTGACATCTGGGAGCATTACTATTTCTTAAATTATCCTAGTCTCTTAGGATGGCTTGTGTCACAGAATTAAAACAATTCAAAAAATTTCAATGTTCACTTTCAAGTTCTGTTCAACATTTTTAGTACATCGATGATTAATTAACTTTATTTAATTTTTTCAGGTTGCTTTAAAGTGGAGTCTGTTACCAGCAAGGTGGATGTTCGACCCCGAGAAGAAAATAGAGGGGGACTAA
Organism: Hesperophylax consimilis; assembly: GCF_061612785.1. Lineage (NCBI taxonomy): Eukaryota > Metazoa > Arthropoda > Insecta > Trichoptera > Limnephilidae > Hesperophylax > Hesperophylax consimilis. The sequence goes on along the minus strand of NW_028301326.1, from coordinate 48,029 downwards.
CTTATACGGAAATTGACATAGACCTGCCGAATATTAAAAAGGAATGCCTAGAACGTTTTGAAAGAATTAACCAGAGAGCAGGTAAAATCTTTTTTTTAATAGTTCAGTGAATCTATACAAAAACGGCCCAAACTGGAAATTAGGCAAATGCTGAATTTTCGCAAGTGAATAGTATCTAATACGGGAAGTATTTTTACAAAAGTTGCACTTAAGCCATTATGTCTCCTAAACTAAAACAAAACGTCAGAAACTTATTTCCAGAAATAAATCAACAGTACCCAAAAATAATGTAATATAAAGCTACTTGCTATCTGCAAAAGTTAAGTAAATTCGAATAAGATTTGTATGAAAAAAAAAGAAAATTAAATTATTTTGCCAAATTTAATAAACTCATTCCTCAGACAGAAAATTAATTTAATTTTATGGTAGACTGTAATTTGAGAAAAAAAAAAGTTTTTGATGCTAAGCTACCTCATGGATATCGTGGAAAAATAAATATAGTTTTGTCATTAGAAATTTAGGATACATTGATTTATATTTGAATTGTGATGCAGGCAATACATATGCTTGTGTACGACGTCCTCTCTCGCCGTATTTACACATATTTGGTATTTGCCATAAAATATGACTTTTCTGGAAACTGCCAAACTACACCACACTTTAAACTTGCTGAGATGTTTTTTTTAAATATCGCATCGAATTCAAAACTGCTCCATACCATCTTGGGGCTATTGGAGTATGTTGTGAGGATGATGGTAGAGGAAAGGGGAAGGAGATAAAGATGCGGAAGTTGAATAAACATGGCCAAAGCTATTTCAGCCACGTTTTATTCGAAAATTATTTTCATAAGCATATATCAATAAATATTTTTTTATCTATTTATAGTTATATTCTATAGGTATTTTAAATTTTTAAACCCGGGCGATACTTAGAGTATCTTCAACTTAGCGAAGTCAAAAGTGAGATTTACCTGGCTATTCACCTCTTGTCACCAAACACGGCCAAAGCCATATTAATCAACATTTCAATTGTGACTTGTGTCTTTACTCCTGGACGATACTCAGAGTATCTTCCACTCAACATCCACTGCAACGTGGCGCAAGAAGGTTGTATATTATTTTGGAGGAAAAAATTGTGAAATAACACAAACTAATCGAATAATATTTAGTTGAACCCCGACCACCGGATTACTAATCGAGAGCCTTACGGCTCGAATTCGGAAGTCGCCATTTCTACCAAAAGGTTCCCCGTTTCTTAAGTTTTCACCTCATCTTATTTGGAACATTAACATTTTTTTTTGTATTATAATGCATTTATAATAAATAAATATTGTTGGAAGAAAACATCATTCTATCGACTTTTAACTAGCCAACTACAACTGGAGGTGCTCAAGAGCAAATGGTTTGTTCGTTCTTGAAGGATGAGCATGGGATTGCATGGGAAGCAGACATCTGGGGTCATTCCCATTTCCTAAATAACCTTAAAGTCTCTTTACAAATTCACGCTTCTACATTGTTAATCAATTAAATCTTCAATTGTAAAAACATGTTTTAATTTCAACTTATTTTAATTAAAATAATACCTTTTATGTATATCAATGTCCAACGTATGTATCGTTTCTTTGTTATTCTAGGTAGCATTATTATAGAGACTTTTGCCATCAAGGCAGAACTTCGACGCCGAGCAGAAGATGAAGGGGGATTTCCTTACATGGAATTTAACAAAGACTTACCGGGTGTTAAAAAGGAATGCTTAGAAGTTTTTGAAAGAATTACCCAGACACCAGGTACAACCGATGTTTAAAAATTTAGATATTTCTGCTCTACTGTTTTTCTACTTTTTTTATGAATTTACTTATGTAAGTGGAGATAATAAGTTACACTTAATCCTTTTAGTTCGTATTCTTTTTCAGATTTGTCGCAAGGCCTTAAGACGCATCCTGGGGAAATCTCCAGCCATCCTATGTCAAATTTTGAACCCCAATTTCGCACTCTTACTGGTGAAAAACCGTTTTCATGTTCTGAGTGCAACTATTCATCTCATTTGAAGGGCGCTCTAATGAGCCACATGTTGACTCACACTGGAGAAAAACCTTATTCATGTTCTTTGTGCAACAATTCATTTACTAAAAAAGGCAGTCTGACCAGGCACATGCTGACTCACACTGGAGAAAAACCTTTTTCATGTTCTGAGTGCAACTATTCATCTCATCGGAAGAGCGCTCTGATGAGCCACATATTGACTCACACTGGAGAAAAACCTTTTTCATGTTCTGAGTGCAACTATTCATTTATTCAAAAGAGCAGTCTGACCAGTCACATGCTGACTCACAATGGAGAAAAAACTTTTTCATGTTCTGAGTGCAACTATTCATCTCATCGGAAGAGCGCTCTGATGAGCCACATATTGACTCACACTGGAGAAAAACCTTTTTCATGTTCTGAGTGCAACTATTCATCTCATCGGAAGGGCGCTCTGATGAGCCACATATTGACTCACACTAAAGAAAAACCTTATGCATGTTCTTTGTGCAACAAATCATTTACTTCGAAAGGTTATTTGAGGAGCCACATGGTGACTCACTCTGGAGAAAAAACCTTTTTCATGTTCTTTGTGCAACAAATCATTTACTCGAAAACTTCATCTGACGAGCCACATGCTGACTCACACTGGAGAAAAACCTTTTTCATGTTCTTTGTGCAACAAATCATTTACTCGAAAAGGTCATCTGACGAGCCACATGCTGACTCACACTGGAGAAAAACCTTTTTCATGTTCTTTGTGCAACAAATCATTTACTCGAAAAGGTTTTCTGACGAGCCACATGCTGACTCACACTGGAGAAAAACCTTTTTCATGTTCTTTGTGCAACAAATCATTTACTCTAAAGGGTGATCTGACGAGACACATGCTGACTCTCAATGGAGAAAAACCTTTTTCGTGTTCTGAGTGCACCTATTCATCTCATCAGAAGAGCGTTCTGATGAGCAACATGTTGACTCACACTGGAGAAAAACCTTATTCATGTTCTTTGTGCAACAATTCATTTACTCAACAGAGCATTCTGACCAGGCACATGCTGACTCACAATGGAGAAAAACCTTTTTCATGTTCTGAGTGCAACTATTCATCTCATCGGAAGGGCGCTCTGATGAGCCACATCTTGACTCACACTAAAGAAAAACCTTATGCATGTTCTTTGTGCAACAATTCATTTATTCAAAAAGGCAATCTGACCAGACACATGCTGACTCACAATGGAGAAAAACCTTTTTCATGTTCTTTGTGCAACAAATCATTTACTCGAAAACTTCATCTGACGAGCCACATGCTGACTCACACTGGAGAAAAACCTTTTTCTTGTTCTTTGTGCAACAAATCATTTACTCGAAAAGTTCATCTGACGAGCCACATGCTGACTCACACTGGAGAAAAACCTTTTTCATGTTCTTTGTGCAACAAATCATTTACTCGAAAGGGTCATCTGACGAGACACATGCTGACTCACACTGGAGAAAAACCTTTTTCATGTTCTGAGTGCAACTATTCATCTCATCGGAAGGGCGCTTTGATGAGCCACATATTGACTCACGCTAAAGAAAAACCTTGAGATGACTCTTCCTTTCACCCTTTGAATTTAATTTTTTTTTTGTAATACCTAAGTGATCTTAGGCCACTGTTATTAAAATCTCCTTAGAACTCTCTCTCCCTTCGGTAGCTACGAAGGCTACTCAAGATTCTCTTGTAATATATATACATTTCTATAAAGACAAATGTACTTGGTTTATTAATACGCCGGTTACGGCCTTCAACGTCACTCCCTCGTATTTAGTTGTAATTAAATCCCACCAAACGTTGTGTGATTTTTTTTTGCTTTATGGTATCGGGTTTTTAATTACTCTGTTTGGTAACCCCTAGTTCTCTTTAGGACAGGGATGGAGTCAGAGATGTTAATTTTAAAGTTAACGAATCGAAGTTGGATCAATTTACCTAAAACCCCCGTTTTCTCCATACTGTCTATCTCTCTTAATCTGATCTCCTTAGAAGTTCACCTAAGCCGTCCTCCCGACCTGTCATAAAACTTTAATACACAAAACGAAAAGTCAAACATAATTTGTTAGTACATTACAATCATAATTTGTTCTCCGGGGCCCTCTGGATTGCCGACCTCTCCTACTAGATGGGATAAACATGATACTAATTTCAAGCATGTTAGTAGAATTCAGTTGTTGCATATATGACGAACTCGGAATGTTACTTTGCTAGCAAAATCTGGCTCCTACCTCCTGCAAGACGTGAAAATGATCCGTATCGATCCGGGTTTGGCATGATCATTCGACCCAATCTCCTAGTTGGTGCCTCAGTCACCGTGTTCTACCCGACCATTCCTGTGGCCGTCACATACTACGTCCAAATCTCAAACAGAGTCCTCACGCTTCCAGATTCCAACCCCTCCGAGACTACGTTTACTTAGAACGAACCGGTTTCGTTCTATATGCAAAAATATACTTGCGGTTTTTGTGGAAAGCAGTTTCCTAGGCTGGTTCCCATTCTCTGAGAGGACGTGTATGTAGCCGTAGTGTATCATCCCGATAGTTACCAGACCGCATACATTTCCCCTGCAGACAGTACATATAAAGAAATATATATATAAATTTACTTTGTTTTGTTTTTATAATCTGCAATATACTATTTATACAGTAAATCCCAGACCAAACATCGCCGAGAAGGAGTTGTGAATTCCAACCAGTTCGCTTGATATATAAATACTAATATACACGTTAATAATTACAATACACATAATATATTACGATTTTTGTTTGGTGATTTTATTTATAGAGATCACGAACTCAGATATGACCTTTAGCCATGCCCGCAGACTCCACCTCTCTCCTGTCTGCCGCCCCATTTATTCAAATTATCCCTCAGGCACCGCCTGATCTTGGGATTCTCCCGTTAAGTGAATTTAGCTATGTTCGTAGACTTTCAATTGCTGCTCAAAATTTACTTCGTAAGCACCTCTCCGCATTTCGGACTCAGCTGTCTCCAGTGCCCTAGTTAATCTTCAAGGCCGTTTGCCCTTTCAGTTCCGTGAAGACCCTAATAAATCAACCTACACTCAGCACAACTCGGGTCAATGCCCAGTCTATTTTAAACCGGTTTGAAATGAATATTTTTTTTCTTCCTTTTGTATTATCGTTTTACAAGTGTCCGCTCGGCCGACCCATTTATTCAAATTATCACCACGATAAAATAGGTACTTTACCTACAATGAACTCTAATGACAAATTCCGATTACGATCCTAGTCCATGGAATAATTGATAATTGTTTTGTCATGGAATAAATGATATTTATTTTATCAACTCATGCATTTATTCATATATACACATACATATGTTATTTGATAATACGTAACATAATTACGGTCCCAACTGGCGCCTTCCAAATAACTGCAGGATTAGTAGTCTCCATCCTGGGCCTGCAAATCTATTATAAATGTGCAAATTACTTACCTGAGCCCCCCTTCTCTAATCCACCGGGATAAGCGACGGCAAAACAACCTGTCCTTATGCTTTCATCCACCTATCAATAGTTCCCCTACCAGATTGTAAATGCCTAGTCTAAACGCGCAACCTGATTATCCCCCTGAATTTAGTTCTTTAATCTCAGCTATTTTTGGGTTCTTACTATTTTATTATAACGAGGTATGGTTATTATTTATCGCACGTTAATCGAGTAAGCGATTTAATTTTTCCCTTTTCATACCAGTATTAAATGTATTATTATTATTTTTATCATTTTTCTAGTTTAAATTCGTAAATCGTCATGAACACTGAATCTAAATAATTCTTCGAAGTTCGAAATTCTCTGGATCCGATATAAATATTATTTTATCTTTAATTATTATTATTATCATTTTTCTAGTTTAAATTCCTTACAACGAAGGATCGCGTTAATCTCGGATTATAACCGTTTCCCTCCTTCCAACACTTTAACAACTCGGTTTATAACGCGACACCGTAGTGTCGTTTTCTAATCTTTTTTTTTTTCACTGAATTTAAACTTTATAAATTTTTCAACATTTATTTATTATCACGCCAAATACTGTGTTTAACTAATTCTTTGAAGTTCTAAAATTCTCTAAGGTCCGATATTATTTTTTCAAACACTGAATCTAACTGTATGTTTTTGACTAGAGAATTTTTCTAAGTCCACAAATAATTACCAAGTGACGTTAGGGCGCAGCGCGACGTGTTTGAAAGGTTCCCAGCGATTTTCAAACTCTCTCAAAATTCACGAAAAGACTCAGACAGTTTTTTCTAAGTTCAGCCCTTTTATAGTCCCGTTTCCTCATTAATCACGTTAAATACATGCTATTCTAACCTTTATCGACTCGTATGTTCTTTTCTATTTAGTCCATAGTCGCATCATGCTAATTAGGCCATTCTGATCATTTCAAGAAAGTTAACACCCTGGCGTTCGTTTCATGTGACCAAATGATCAGTCGTGGACTGGGAAGCGGTTCCGAATTCCCATACGGCGTTTTCTATATAACGCTCTAGTGAGAGCTGTCCTTTTGAAGTGTGAATTCCGGACCTTTTATTTTAAAATGCTATTGTGTTCGCACAATTTATTTAATGACCGTCGTTTATGATGTGGTACGCTTTGTTTTTAACGCTTTCACGAGCTTAGCTTTGATCTTCTTCACTTTGCCTCCGACAATTTAAACGGTGTACACGTCCGTTCCCCCCTCTACCTTCCAAACCAATTACTTCCGACAATTTAAACGGTGTACACGTCCGTTCCCCCCTCTACCTTCCTAACCAATCACTTCCGACAATCATTTCCATCCCAGTGTATGTTAAATCTCTTGCGTACGATCGTCTTCTACATCTATCATTTAGTTCTCTTCCCTCACAAACGGTTTAATATAACTATTCCATTTTTCCACCGATTATTTCTATATAAGGCTTCCATCGGTACTTGCTTTAGTTGAGACGCCCCAGTACACATCATGTCGTTTATATTTTTGCTCCCCGTCCTAGACCGCATTGGTTTGATAACCTGTTTATTTCTTCGGCCAGTTTTATTCCAAGAATTATTACTGGATTTTCACAACCCCTCTCTGTAATTTTGGGTGTTACCTCGGGTGGTACCTCCACACGCCCATCTTCTGTCTTTATCTCCCAACTCATTTCACATTAATCAGAGGCTTCAAGCCCCTGTCAAAACAAACCCGAATGTACTCTCCCATAATTCCCCCGCTAATCGTTTATAGATTAATTTTAATGTGTTTTCGTTTTCCATAAGACGCGGGTTAATTTTATTACCCCCTTGAATTGTTATTAGTGCATTGATGACCCAAAACTATGTCGGTATTTTTTTCCAAAATCAACGCTTTCAAGTGTCTGAAAACGCCAACCTTTTTTCCCTTGGTATCCCCTTTGCAACTACCTTCGCGCCATCAATCTCCTGTAAACTCAAGGCTGTTTCTTTGCAGTCCCACGTCATGCTTACGATAGAAGTTCAATGTTTGCTTTTTTTTCACTTTTCTTCCGTAATTTGTCGGTTTTTTCCCTTATTTCTGTTGTTTTCTTTTAAGTGACGCGTATAACTGCCTTCTCCCCTAATGATTTCCACTTCCAGTATGTCTTAACGTAGGATTCTACCAATTTCTCTCAGTCCTCTGTTTGTTCGTGTTATGTTTCTTACCTTTCTTGAAACACGTCCCTCTCGTTTGTCAATGGTTTACGATCCCGTTCGTCACACCCTGCGCATTCCATTCCCATGACGTCATCGCACTACCCTACTAACAGGATCCCGTTTTTTTCTGTAATAAATCGAGTAAAAATCGTGTAAATCGAGATAGCCCCGCCTGGTCCAAAGTCCATTTCTTTGTCTGTTTAGGTAAATCACGCCCACTTGCCATCTCGCATCCTTTGGACCCCTTTGATTTGTAGGAGATTAAATCGAGGCCTACGATTGGTCCACCTCTCGTCCACCTCTTTACCTCACAGAGACATCTGCCTTCAACCCTGTAAAGCTTTATCCACACATCCATTTGATTTTAATTACTTATTTCTCGACTCTAACGCTAGAGGCCTCCGTCTGTATTATCTCAGTAAAAGTGCATTATATCACATCCTTATGCATGTTCTTTGTGCAACAAATCATTTACTTCAAAAGGTCATCTGACGAGCCACAAGCTGACTCTCAATGGAGAAAAACCTTTTTCGTGTTCTGAGTTTACCTATTCATCTTATCAGAAGAGCGTTCTGATGAGCAACATGTTGACTCACACTGGAGAAAAACCTTATTCATGTTCTTTGTGCAACAATTCATTTATTCAAAAAGGCAATCTGACCAGACACGTGCTGACTCACAATGGAGAAAAACCTTTTTCATGTTCTTTGTGACACAATTCATTTACTCATAAAGGCAATCTGACAGGACACATGCTGACTCACACTGTAGAAAATCCATTTTCATGTTCTTTGCGCCACAATTCATTTACTCAAAAAGGCTTTCTGACGAGCCACATGCTCACTCAAACTGGAGAAAAACCTTTTCCATTTTCTGAGTGAAACTATTCATCTCATTGAAAGGGCGTTCTGATGAGCCACATGTTGACTCACTTTAAAGAAAAACCTTATGCATGTTCTTTGTGCCACAATTTATTTACTCATAAAGGCAATCTGATCAGGCACATGCTGACTCACACTGGAAAAAAACCTTTTTCATGTTTGAAGTGTTACTACTCATGTACTCAAAAAGGACATTTGACGAGCCACATGCTGTCTCACATTGCCGAAAAACCTTTTTAATGTTCTGAGTGCAACTTCTTATGTACTCAAAAGGGAAATGCTAACCACATGCTGACTCACAGTGGTAAAAAAACTTTTTCGTATTCCGACTGCAGTTTTTCGTGTTCTCAAAAGACATATTTGAATAAATACGTGCGCACTCATTATTATGCCCGGATATCTCAGTCGGTAGAGCATGTGACTCTTGATCTCAGGATCGTGGGTTAGAGCCCCACGTTGGGCGCCATTGTAATAGAATAATTCAATTATATACAAATCAAACCACGTAGGGCGCCAATTTAATTGAATAATATGGCTAAAATTAATAAAAACGCGTTGGTGGGCTATTGTAACAAAGTAATAATGATTTATTTATTATCAAACGCCATCAAAGGCCTCTACAACAATGTGACACATGTGATTATAAGTACACAGTGATACAGCTGAAATTTTTTTAAGGCATAGAATGCTACAATAATAGAAAACACTTCATTTAAACATGATAAAATATACAGAAAAGGTGAGTTTATTGTTACAATCAAATTTATCTGCACTTGGCCACTATGGCAAAGTAGCTTCAATTATTTCAGGGCTATCAGAGACTTGACAATTAAAAATGATGTTAATTATTCCAATTATGCTACTTTTTTATTTTTTTTTAAGAAAGGCAAACATTGCCAGGTTACGAATAACCCAACAATGTTTGAAAATCTCCTACTACCACCACAGAAAGCCGAAAATTTTGCTTGTGAATTGTAAGCATAGTTTATAAGTTAAGAACAACAAATTCCATAGTGTGAGATATATAGTATTGAAACAACTTGAGTATGTCACAAGAAATCATTTATTGTCAAAGAACGAAACAACGATTATTTTAGTTATTATTTACGATTAGATTTAACCAGAACATGAAACTCAAAATTTAGGAAAGATAACAATGTCTCAAGATGTGTGCTTCAAACGAAGATCACTAGCACAGTTGGAATTTAATGGTAGCAATTTTATAAGTTAATTAGTGACGAAGGAATACAACCATTATAATCTGACCTGTTTCATAATAGGGCGCCATGCGACTCATAGATTAGTTCTGCAAAATTTATAAAGGATAACGTGATGACCAACGATTACAACAGATAGCTAAACAGGAACAATATGTCCGCAAGATTCCTCCCATAATGTCTCCTGGAGAAATCACTCCAATCCTTCTAGTTTTAAAGTGTTTCCTTGACCGCCGCCCGTTTGGTACTAGAAGTGAGTCGTTCGCGAACGAGTCGGCTCAGTGAACCGGATCTCTACACGGATCCGTAAGATCCGGTTCCCAAATCAGCCGCTCACTCGTTCGCGGATCAGTAGGGACTGACCCGTTCGGGAACGGTGAGCAGGTGACCCGCCAGACCCGAATAGCCGACTCACCCGTTCGCGAACTAAGATTCGCATACACCGTTCAACAGATCTCACAGCTCGCGGGTCACTACTGACGTACTGATCGAATTGATCATAGATATGACATAATAATAATAATATTGGTATTCCCGCTTGCATAACATTTTAGTTGTGTTGGCACTTATTTAGTTAATTCTAACAGGAACAAGTACAAGTTATATTATGTTCATGGTTTATTTTCAGTTAATCATTGATATCTAAATAATCGTAAAAAAGGTAGTGTTGGTATTGAGTACTTACATGAACGACGTTTTTAGCTATTATTCTCACACCGAAGTATTTTGTTTCACAACACATTTTTTATTTTATTATTGCACTTATTTAGGACACAATTAATTTAAAATAGATTAAAGTTTATTTTAATTGTTTTATATTTTAATACGATTCACCAATTGATTTTTAAAAATTAATCTAAAGAAACTTTTTCTACCGTATTGATGAATATAATTTAAAAATAACTCATCTGACAATTTTGACGATGTCATTCTGGACCCTTTTTTGGGTGAGAGTTTGACCTGCTTTCGAAAATATTCTTTCACAGGGCACCGAATTTGCTGTTATACATAGTATTTTTTTTTTAACTAAAGCCAGATATGTATTTGTCCAATTCTACAAGGTGTCCGGAAACTCGTAGTACAAGCGGGAAACTGGAGAATCCACACCACATGGGAAACCCAAATAAACATAAAGTTTTTTGATTTGAGCATTTTCACAAAAAAAAAAAAAAAAACAAACAAAAAAAAATATTTTTCGGCTATTTCAGGGTTAAAATTTTTTTGTCATTCGATCTGAGACGCGCGCTGCGGCCGACGCAACGTAGAGAAATTATTATTACTATAGGTACCTTCTTACAATATGTAGCGATGTTCCGATCTCCAATTCAAAACACAAACGTCACATAAATAACACATCGTCACATAAGCACAGTTGATAATTGATTATCGCACTATTTTAATCATGTCGGAGTTAATTTTTACCTCGTTTAAGGCTTGATAAGTCTCAAAATCAAAACATTAAAAACGTACAACTGTTTCAAACACTCACAACTTTCCAACAATCTTAAAGTATCACTATCAAAACAATAATAACGCATATTAAAATACACAAATTTCGACCACAATCGCTTCGCTTTTATCTCATTAACGATAAAACTTCTTAAAGCAAAATGCAATGTAAACATCACACGGATCACGGATTCGAATACGGTCATATGCGGCGACCCGTAAACCGAATCTGACCTTGTGACCTACCTACTTACGATTTAACAGAAATGTGACATCTGTGCGTCTCTTTCTTTCATATGTGAGTTGAACCCAGGACACTAGAGAGAGCTTTATTTTGCGAATTTGTCATCGATAGGTATGCATTTTAGAACAACAGATGTTGTAACCCTGCAGAGCGAAATATTTTATGATTACACCGGATTAAATGAAGGGTGATTTCAAAATAATGCTTTAAATCCGGGTTTCTTTATTTGTTTTACTTTTAAATAGTTTTAATTAGTTGGGTACTTTGATCTTCAGTAATAATTCATAAGAATTTGATCAAAAAAAAATCAACTTCTGACTCGATTTACTCGAAAACGAAAGCTCAAATCAAAAAAAATTATACTACAAAATCGACTCCAAATGTGATGTAGATTCACCAGTTTCCCGCTTGTACTACGAGTTTTCGGACACCGTGTATAATGCCTGCAGCGGTAGAATTATGTGAAAATGATTTGTAATCAATGAATAAACAATTGTAACTCTAACCTCACAATGTTGCAATAGTGTTGAAGCATTTTTTCTATGAAAGAGAACTCTATTATTAAGAAAATTTATTTTATATAAATTCAACTAATTGTGAATTCTGATAGATTTAAATAATGTCTACTACCTATAAATATTATCTACTAGTTACCGCTACTGGATAGATAAGAGGCGCTCTAGGGGCGGCCGGCTGCTTTTTTAAGCGCTCCGCGTTTATTTTGAAAAATCTTGGGAAGTTCTCAATTTTTTAGGTGTAGATAAAGTGTAAAATAACCGCAATAATTTTTAAGTTAGATGTTTAAAAATAAAATAATTTTAGTGTCGCTGATTCAAGATTAATTCAAGTTTTAATACAAAATTTCAAATATTTTAAGTTCAAATCTGCCACGTTGTTCTAGAAATGCATAATAACGCTGCAGCATCGGTAAAATCGGTCGAAAGAATAGGCTACATGTGCAGTGTGAAAGACAAGCAAGCAACCGTGTCAAGTGTAAATGCGTCAAGTGATTTATAATGGGTATTATTTGAACTATGGTGACTGTAAACAATATCCGATACGACAGGGCGACACTACTACATCTCAAAAGTGAAATTGTTTTTTTGGACCCTAAATTAGCCGCAAAAATATCATTATATGACCTTGGACGCGATAATTATTCTACTCGTAAAATTATATTTCGAGGTTGCCGTGCTGGACGCTATCATAAAAAACATACACTGTGCATCAGAAAGAAACAATATGACACAATATTTTGTGATGCAGCACAGGCCGAAAACACTCCTGCTGTAAGTGATCGGGCTACACTCCTAAGTTAATAGTGTGTTGAACCCTTCAGTGACTGCAAAAGAAACCATATACAATCCAGTCCGTGATCCGAATGTGAAATTTAGATACAGGGGGTGTCTCGGTGGACAAAAAACAAAATATTTATGCAGGGAGGAACAATACGTTCCAAAAATTATTAATAATAACAATGGTAATGAAAATAATAATAAGTCTCCGTCAGTACAGGATGTTCAAGTAGTCGAACCGATCGACAAACAGAATTACCTACCGTCTAAAGCCCTCCGCGATTCTGATAAATTCCACAACAACTTAAATGAAATTAGATTAGAACGACATGCCAACTATAGGAGCAGACAGCTTGCGATTGGTTCCTGGAATGCTCGATCCCTTAACAACAAACTAGAGGTGGTGGACGATATTTTCAGAGACCAAAAACTCCATATCCTTACTGTCACAGAAACTTGGCACGAGAACAGTGATTCGTACTCAATTAAGAGACTTCGAGCTTTAGGGTTATTGAAGAAGCCCGACCTAGTAGGGACCTACCATCAAACAATATCTCACACATGAATCACGGGGGTGTCGCGATAATAGCCCGACCAGGATTACGGCTAAACAAAGTAGCTCTCGGTACATTCACGTTTGAGTATATTCGATGCAGGGTTTCTTCTTCAGGAACGTCGTTCATGTTGTGCACCCTTTATAGGCCCGGATCGAAACCAATCTCTGTCGAATTTTATAATGAGTTTTCACAGTTTTTGGAAGTTTCAGTCGGACTCTCCGACACACTCATTATAACAGGCGACATTAATATTCGTCTCGAGCGCGTGACATCACCAAACACTGATAAATTCTTAGATCTATTAGCCAGCTTTGGATGCCACCAATGGGTCGACGTCCCAACTCATGATGCTGGTGGTACATTAGATGTACTAATTTCAAAGAACAGTGATCCACCGCTTTCAGCAGATATTTGTGATATAGGACTGTCAGACCATCGGCTCGTTTGCACTGATATTGATTTTAACCCGCCTAAAGTACCATATAAAACAATTGTATCAAGGGAATGGCGTAAATTTTGCTTTAGCGATTTTCTGGAAGAGTTACAGACCTCTCTCTTGTGTACACCCAATGTTTGGGAAACAAAGACCCCTACCGAACTTGTCAAGACATATAATAAAATACTTTCATGTCTGTTAAATAAATATGCCCCAACATCATCAAAAACACGGAAAGTTCGAAAGTCTGACGGCTGGTTTGACGATGAATGTCGAAACCAGAAGAGACTTATGCGGATATGTTAATCACAAGTGACCTACCAGGTAAGTATCGTACTGTATATTTTCTCCATAAATAGTTAAGTAATAACACTGTAGAAATGTATTATAAGTTTGTACAGCGCCCTTGAGGTGTTTTTGCACAAAAACGGCGCTATAAAAGTCATCCAGGTATTATTATTTATTATTATTATTATTACTTATCAATAGATGGCAAAAAGTGCAAAATTTCGAAACAGAATACTTTATATAGCTAATAGTCAACAGATGGCAATACACACAATTTTGAATGATAATCTGTAAACACGGAGAGATAAAATAAAACTACTTAAAAAAAATCCTGACCCATCTACAAAATCATGTATGACCCCAAGATCTCCAAACCAGCGTGAGGAGGGAATGTCTTATGATTCTAACAATGATAGCGAGGATGAAGAAAAGATAGCAACGATGCCTCTAGAGGCATGTAAGGTAAATAATGCCCTGACAAACGCACGAATAAAAATACATTTTATAAAGGCAACGATCACAGAAGGTAAAAGAAAAATAATAAGCCAAAAAAAGTTTAAAAAAATGAAGGCATGGACTCATAATTCGACATTATAGCCCATTTAGTAGCCGAAAACAATGAAATGAACGGTGAACAAAAAATATGAATGAAGTTAAAAATTATACAGGAAATTAATTCATTGTTTGTCAACATGAGACATAAAAAATATTGTTCCTGAAACTTATGCAGAATAAGGTAAAAAACCACGAGCCCGTTGTAATAACCATACCAAAAAATAAAGATCAACAGTCTTACTCATAATGAAATCCCTAATACGACGATAATACCCCGTATTAGCTATACAGGAGTGGGGGCCTATACTGGTCAGATTAAAAATCTTTACTCATAATCATAAATTTTCCCACTATAGCTCGACCGCTGGATTATGGAATATGATTTTTTTTCAGTAGCAACACTTGAAAAATTTGGCATTTCGCGGCGTGTTGCCAACTTCACGTTTATTCATATGTCAAAAAAGTAATCCAAGAGTTGGTTTTTTTATCTTTGAATAACCTAAAAATGGATAATGTTGAGATTAATTTGGAGGTAGAATAAAAAAGGCGCAAGCGTAACAAAAATTGGGGTGGCGTTGAAAAGGTTTGTTAACTTTTATCTTGGCTCTAATGTTTTGTTCACTTGTTTGAAATTAGTGTAAGTATAATGATTAACCTGTATTTTATTGTTTGTTTCATTTTTGTAGGATTTATAGAAAAAATATAAAAAAATCGTAAAGTTTATAATCGCGTGAATCCTGCGTATTTTTTACTTCGAAACTGCTGTGACAGGTACTTTTTCGAGTCAACATTAAATATTTTATATTTCTGTATGTTGTTTGTGGATTATTTGATAATAAATGATACATGTCTATGGAAAAAAGACTTGATTTTAACTGTAAACAACCTTTCAGAGAACGTGGGTAAAAAAATATTTCAAAGAATTTGATCACGGACTGTCCAAACGTAAAGAAATAAATTACTATATTTAGTACATTTAACACCCTGAAATTGTAATAAATTAGAAAGATAATTTCATTGTCTACAATTACCAATAACAATAATTACAATTTTTGCCTTTTTTAACTAATTGAATAGTATAATACAGACAGTCTATTTTACAATGTCAAAATCGAAGCGCCGTTTTTTATGTAATTGAGATCTAATACAGGATATTTATGACCATGTTTTTATATTGGATAGTAAAACGAGAAACAAGGTTTTTAATAAGATATATATCAAAGCAATACATATTACTAATCTTTCAGAAAATACTTTGTAAATTGCTTAAATTCCGTGTTATTTTGACATTTTTTCCTCCAGAATACGTGATCTGACAGCGTTTAAGCTCAATACACACCAGGTGAATTAACCTAGCAAAGTTGATGATGGTGATGAAACCTTTCATGTCAAACTTGTAGGAGCTTAGAACGGTAATTAAAATCTTTATATTATTGTAGAAAGCAATCACTTTGTGGTTTGACATATTTAATAAAATACTTTTAGTTTTAAAACCACAAGTAGTAATAATTTGTACCCTGAAGATGCTTGAGTAAAGCGAAACCGGTCGTTTGTAAAAATTATTTAATACTCGTGGTTTTAAAACAAAAAGTATTTTATTTTATTAAAATCTTTATGATTTTTATACCTAAAAGTTGGGTTTTGAAAAAAAATAGTTGGGAGGGAAATAAATTATAGAATTAACATTTTTTTATTTATTACTTGCAATAAAAATAATTAATTTTTTTATTGGTGTCATACAATTTAAGCAAATCAATATATAGTGTCATTATACCTCGTTCCAGGGTTATATTCTTAGTATCGCCCTGGTGACAGACCGCCATTCAAAATTGAACATTGCTTGAAATGGTTTCATTATGTAAAGTGACTAGATCTAATATAGCCACTTTACTAGATATAGATAAATTGAAAAAACGTATATAAAAAGACAAAAACAAAACAAGTAATGTGTACAATATACAGGGAAAAACGAAAAAACCTATGCATTTTTCAATATGTATATTTCAATGATCAGAATTGAAATATACATATTAAACGTCCACCAAACCTTCTCCAAAAGGACCCCAAAATCGAACCTTTGGGAGCTTTGTCGTAACAACATTTTAATGAGATGTAAATACGCGGAAAGAACCTGGAAAGAATGCGGAAAGATCTGGTCACCAAACACAAGTGAATAGCCAAGTACTTCACCACCTTCCTCTTCCCCATCTCCTTCCATAACTTCAGTTGGGGATGCTATCACACAAAAAAACCTCAGGCGGCAGAATCGATCGCATTGCCTGCCTATCATCCTGGTCTTGTCTCCTAAGTTCTATGGCCAAAGCGAGGTGAAGTGCATTGCTAAAAATTTGAGATGGTTCTGGTAACATGCATAAAGTATCCTCGTTGCTCACTACGTGGTCGACGTCGCTTGCTTCATCGTCCACGTCGCTTGCGCGGCTATCCTTCATGTCCGTTTGTGAAACAACAGAAATCACAAATTAATTTAATGGGTCTGTATTTCAATTACGGACCGCCTCTGGTACTACGTTTAAAAAATAAACTAATAGCACGATCAAACGAATCAAATACTTGAGGCGGGCAATGTCAAGGTTTTGAATAAAATCAGTGTATGTATAAGACGATGTATGCATGTGAATAAAGCAAAGAGTATGTCTGCCAAGACGGAGTTGTGTAGCGGTCCATAATTTCTGCCTACCCCTGCGGGGAAATGGTATGGTGGATTTGGTGGTTAGTTATTTTGTTTTTTAACTTACGGTTCCTAAGTGTTGACTTTTCTTGATAGCGAGCTGCTGCGTCCACGTCGCTCGCTTCATCGTCCACATCGCTCCCGCGGCTATCCACCATGTTCGTTTCTGAAACAACAGAAATCACAAATTAATTAAATGCGTCTATTTTTCAATTACGGTCCGCACCCGGTAGAGTGTTTTAAAAAAAACTCACTATTTCCAAACGCAGACACTTCTTGGTAGAGTGGGACGTCCACCCACAACTCGCTATCATCTGACCTTTAAAACTGTAATTGTGATCTTGGAGGGCACCACAATTTGTGCAGTAGTACACTGGGGGTACACGTGGAACACGAATACGGTCTAAAAAAGAAAATAGATTCAATTCTAAGGTGATTCAAGTAAATGATAAGTTACATTAGAAACATTGAACAAACAGAGGGAGATTCGCACCTGCATTTTGGTTAACATCCCGGGTCCCTTGTGCACCAGGTAAATCCCGATATATTCCGATATCTGGAAGATTAAGGGTCGGCAAAGCATCTTTTTTCAACGAGCCACGTCGTTTTTAAATTAGCGAGGAATTTTAACAAATCTACTTTCACTTTTCACAAATATTTACGTCGGCGAAGAACCATGAACATAAATAAACAACCATAAACATGTGGTGTTTTGACTTTTGTTACCACAGATATCCCATTTTATACAACTCAGTTCTTCTATGGCGTTTAAAGTGTTCCTATTGGATATTGGCATTTTAAATATTGCTATGACGTCACCAAAGCACCACCATTCTAGGACCAAAATTTAGGTCGGAGTCGACCCCCCCTGGTTAGTTAGTTAGTTAATACCTTAAGGTGAATGCATTCTTGTCAGATACTGTTTTCTGTCAGATGGAAGGTGCAAGGTGGAAGGATAACAAAGTGTGTATTAATTGATTGTCATGGATAGAGATTTAAATTTGACATTACTGTAGTGATAATTTGACATTATTGTAGTGATAATTGTAATTACAAGCCACATTTCATTTGAAAGTGAACCTGTCATAATTGTATAGTGTCAGTTTTTTCCTAGCGACATAAACTGGAACTAATAGAATTTAGCATTTAATATTCAACAGTAGATAGATGGTGATAAATTCAGAAGATTTATTTTTTAATGCGTCTTCGATCAATTATAATCCTTGGATTACCGACTAGAAATATCAAATTGGAAATGTACTTATGTATTTACTTTCATAATATATAAAGAAATTCTAGCTGATGCGTACCTGGTGTTGCTGGGACTTATCCCTAGGAGATAGATATCGTCACCTTAAAGCAATAGTGGGATATCTTCGAAAAATACACTTTTGAGATAAGTTTGCAGTTCGATGTAAAATTGTGAGCTCTACATGATGCGTTACTGGGATATTTTGTAAAAAAAAAAAATGGCAGTGTTACAAGTAAAATCTCAGTATTGAAATGTTCGGTCACTCAGAGCAACACTGAGATATTGATGTTGTCCCACTGTTGCTTTCAAAAGGTCGTTTCAAATACTGAAATAAATTCATTGTCTCACTGTAGCTCTATAGTTTTCAACAAGTTGGGTGATCTTGGAAGAGGAACATAAAGAAACTGAAAGTGAATACTGGTCAGGAGTATGTCGCAAAGTCAGGAAAGGTATGCAGAGCAAAACAAATTAAGCCTGTACTGTGTACCAATTGTAAATACAAATGTTCTGAATCTGTTTTGGAAGTTGATTGATTAAAATATTTTAATATTTATGATTCCATGAATCCAAGCTAATAGTGGTTATTATTTTGAGAGAGATGGACATAACATACGTGTAAGATTTTTTATGGCAACTTTAGATATAAGCAATAATACCATAAGCACTGCATTAAAAAAGAAAACAGACAGCTTCCTGGAAAAGGATGATTTAGTTGATGATGTTATAAATCACATCAACAGCTTTAGTAGAGTGGAATCGCACTATTGTCGTGCAGGATCAGCTCGGATCTCCAAATATCCAAAAGATGTACAATTTGTACAAATAGAAGTGTGTCTCGATAGGTAATCTCTATGTTACACACTCTACGTACAGGAAAATATTAAATACCAAATTCAGTATTTTTTTTTAAACCAAAAAAGAACCTTTGCGCACTTTGTGTATATTACTAACTTTAGTACTGCAAATGAGAAATTATAAAAAATAATAATATTCTGAACACATTCAGAATGTAAAGCTATCTCGACAAGAAAAATAAGTAGAAATAGTTCGCATACTCCGTTTAATGTTTGCCAAGTTCATATTTGACATACAGATTTGATAATAATGTGTTTATCGGGCTGATAGACATTCAGTACCGTTAGTGTTCGCGCAATATTTATTCCCTGCACTGTGTAGTCGGTTCATTACTGAATTTATTTCTGCTTTGGTACCTGCAATGTTACAATGATGTTATTATGTGAAGCAACTCAGAAGTATTCAATGGAGAATTAATTATTTTAAACAAATACATTAAATCGCAAATAATTCTTCGTTCGGGTAATTTAAAAAAAAATAATCAATTAAGAAGGTAGCCATAATCTAGGCATTATATAGAAAATTTATTTTCAAAAATTTAGATATCTTGAGAATTTATTTTGGATTCTTTTAATGGAATTCTGTGAATGAAGTTCATAATTTGGAGACCAAAATGTGGAATTATACTCGTTATGATTCTTAACTAGTGGCATATACAAAGTTTTAATAGTGTAGATATTGTGAAAATCATTTGATAGTCTTAAAATAAAGTCCAAAATTTTCAAAGCTTTGTTGGCTCTTATTTATGGATCATGAAATTGAGTTCCATATCAAACGATATACCCAAGTCATTGATTTTCGAGACAGAAACTATCGATTTATCACTAATAACTCGCCGAACGTCACAGCAGTGCTGCCAGGGTCTCTTATTTATCTGTGGTGTCAGCGCTTTATTAGCAGCAGACACACACCTGGACGGACGACGAACCTCGTGCTGGCACCGTTCGTGGATGCGGTGGACTCTCTCGCTGCAGCAGCTGGTCCAGTTTCTTCACCACCAAAGATTCTTGCTGCAGAGTCTCCATTTTCTTTCTTCGTCGAACGTCACAGCGGTGCTGCCAAGGTCTGGTATCTGTGAGAGGATATTGTGTCAGCGCTTTGTCAGCAGCAGACACATACCTGGACGGATGAAAAACCTCGTGCTGGCACTGTTGTTGGACGCGGTGGACTCTTTCGCTGCAGCAGCTGGACCAGTTTCCTCACCACCTGGGATTCTTGCTGCAGAGTCTCCATCTTCTGTCTTCGTGTCACCTGTTTCTGTACTTCATTTTACTTAACTTAAATTCAGTTTATTTTTGTAATATTTATCTTTTTGTAATAACTGCATCAACTGTCAAGCGCCCCTGAGGTGATATCTCACAAAAGCGGCGCTATACAAATTGTCAAATAAATAAATAAATAAAGTATAATAATTGTCTATGTGCCGCAACCCACTCCTCCAACGAGACAAAAATGCTGCCTTTGTCCGCTCCCACTATCCTGCTGAACTTCGAGCAATTAAATCAAAAAATCTTTCGGTAATTTTGATGTTTTGATTAAAATACTCCGATCTTGGACTTGTTTCGATCCCGCCCATCACTAATGTAGCTCCTCTGACAGCTATTAAATAAATTGTCTATGAAATATTTTTTCTCATTTTTCTCAAGGTCGCTGCAGCCGCACAGTCATTGGGACAAAGAATCTCTTAGTCCTGACGTGTGCGGCTAAGGAGGTTAATAAATCAGTTTCTTCACACAGTCGTTTTGAAAGGGTGGGTCCCCTCCAATTGCCTAATAATATTAAACAAGACCCAATTGCAATGAAATTATAATTAACCTAGAAGGTCAGTTTCCTGATAATTATTATAATTGACTTTGACTTCTTTACTCTCTATGAATAACTTTACTAAAATATTTTGTCAACACATGCTTTGGTTTTATCCTTTTTCCATACTCTGTTTAACCCACGTTGTTAATTTTATCGTCTTATACTTGTGATAGATTTTGGTTAGTGCTATGGAATACTCAAAAACATAATTGCGCTGTATCTAACGCGACCTAGCTTTACTTTAAACAATCGGTACACCTAACTTAAGTAATCTATTTGTGTGTTTTGTAAGGAACGTTTAAAATAATACATCAAACTAATACGTCAAGACGTCAAACTTTCTATTTTAAGTCTAGTATTCGAAGGGCATTGGTTAAAAATAATCGCAAATTACCGATATTTGTTAAAGGCAGAACGACAATACGGTTTATCTTTAGTTATTGAGTTATCTAGTTATCTGACAATCGAAGACAATTTTTTTAACCGTTTTCAAACTTCTTAACTTCAGTCTAAGATACAGTCGCAATTATATCCTCATTTCAAATTAGGTGTTTTGACGACTATACGACTTCATTGGTTTGACAGATTATTCCAAGCGAAACCAAATGTTCAAAGCTTTTTCATAAAGTTCCGTTACATTACAACTATGTTCTGTTTCAGGTATGTTTGTTTGGGCTTGAACCAATTACCAAACGCTACCACAGCAGTGCCATGGATCTACTAAATCCAGAGACTGTTACGATCAAGACGGAACTAGGACCCCAGGAAGGAGGCGGAGGTGAAATTTCAAATACGGATATAGATGTCGACCTCCCAGATGTAAAGAAGGAATGTTTGCAATATGCGGAAACTACGCAGACAGCCAGTTAGTTGCAATGCATATTTAAAAAATGTTCATTTAAGTTTTTTACACATTTTCGGATCTACCGGATCTGCCCCGATGATGGACACTGCAACGATGTCCGAAACGTCGGCTAAAGAAGGAGTTAGCGCAACACGGCATAACACCCCAAAAACAAAAACAAAAAAACAAAAAAGTTCATTGTTCATCGATAACTAATTAACTTTATTTAATTTTTTTAGGTTGCTTTAATGTGGAGTCTGTTACCAGCAAGGCGGATCTTCGACCCCGAGAAGAAAATAGAGGGGGATTTACTTATACGGAAATTGACATAGACCTGCCGAATATTAAAAAGGAATGCCTAGAACGTTTTGAAAGAATTAACCAGACAGAAGGTAAAATCTTTTTTTTTAATAGTTCAGTGAATCTATATAAAAACGGCCAAACTGGAAATTAGGCAAATGCTGAATTTTAGCAGGTGAATAGTATCTAATACGGGAAGTATTTTTACAAAAATTGCACTTAAGCCATTGTGTCTCCTAAACTTCAACAAAACGTCAGAAAGTTATTTCCAGAAAGAATTCAACAGTACCCAAAAATAATGTAATATATAACTATTTGCCATCTGCAATAGTTAAGTAAATTGGAATAAGATTTGTATGAAAAATAAGAAAATTAAATTATTTTGCAAATTTAATAAACTCATTCCAAAGACAGAAAATAAATTAAATTTTATGGAAGACTGTAATTTGAGAAAAAAATTTTTTGATGCTAAGCTACCTCATGGATATCGTGGAAAAATAAATATAGTTTTGTCATTAGGAATTTAGGATACATTGATTTATATTTGAATTGTGATGCAGGCAAGACATCTTGTGTACGACGTCCTCTCTTGCCGTATTTACACATATTTGGTATTTGCCATAAAATATGACTTTGCTGGAAACTGCCAAACTACACCACACTTTAAACTTGCTGAGTTGTTTTTTGTAAATACCGCATCAAAGTCAAAACTGCTCCGTACCATCTTGGGGCTATTGGAGTATGTTGTGAGGCTGATGGTAAAGGGAAGGGGAAGGAGATAAAGATGCGGAAGTTGAATAAACATGGCCAAAGCTATTTCAGCCACGTTTCATTCGAAAATTATTTTCATAAGCATATATCAATAAATATCTTTTATCTATTTATAGTTATATTCTATCGGTATTTTATATTTTTAAACCCGGGCGATACTTAGAGTATCTTCAACTTAGGGAAGTCAAAAGTGAGATTTACCTGGCTATTCACCTCTTGTCACCAAACACGGCCAAAGCCATATTAATCAACATTTCAATTTTGACTTTTGTCTTTACTCCTGGACGATACTCAGAGTATCTTCCAATCAACATCCACTGCAACGTGGCGCAAGAAGGTTGTATATTATTTTGAAGGAAAAAATTGTGAAATAACACAAACTAATTGAATAATATTTTGTTGAACCCCGACCACCGGCTTACTAATCGAGATCCTTACGGCTCGAATTCGGAAGTCGCCATTTCTACCAAAAGGTTCCCGGTTTCTTAAGTTTTCACCTCATCTAATTTGGAACATAAACACTTTTTTTTTGTATTATAATGCATTTATAATAAATAAATATTGTTGGAAGAAAACATCATTCTATCGACTTTTAACTAGCCAACTACAACTGGAGGTGCTCATGAGCAAATGGTTTTCCGTTCTTGAAGCATAAGTATGGGAATGCATGGGAAGCAGACATCTGGGATCATTCCCATTTCCTAAATTAACCTTAAAGTCTCTTTACAAATTCACGCTTCTACATTGTTAATCAATTAAATCTTCAATCGTAAAAACATGTTTTAATTAAAATAGAACCTTTTATGTATATCAATGTCCAACGTCTGTATCGTTTCTTTGTTATTCTAGGTAGCATTATTATGGAGACTTTTGCCAACAAGGCAGAACTTCGACGCCGAGCAGAAGATGTAGGGGGATTCCCTTACATGGAATTTAACAAAGACCTACCGGGTGTTAAAAAGGAATGCTTAGAAGTCTTTGAAAGAATTACCCAGACACCAGGTAAAACCGATGTTTATAAGATTTAGATATATCTGCTCTACTGTTTTTCTACTTTTTTGTGAATAACCTAATGTAAATGGAGATAATAAGTTACACTTAATCCTTTTCGTCCGTTTTCTTTTTCAGATTTGTCGCCAGATCTTAGGACGCATCCTGGGGAAAACTCCAGCCATCCTATGTCAAATTTTGAACCCCAATTTCGCACTCACACTGGAGAAAAACCATTTTCATGTTCCGACTGCAACTATTCATCTTATCGGAAGGGCGATCTTATGAGCCATATGTTGACTCACACTACAAAAAAACCTTTTTCATGTTCTTTGTGCAACAAATCATTTACTCAAAAACGTTATCTGACGAGCCATATGCTGACTCACACTGGAGAAAAACCTTTTTCATGTTCCTTGTGCAACAAATCATTTACTCAAAAAGGTCATCTGACGCGCCATATGCTGACTCACACTGGAGAAAAACATTTTTCATGTTCTGAGTGCAACTATTCATCTCATTGGAAGGGCGCTCTGATGAGCCACATATTGACTCACACTAAAGAAAAACCTTTTGCATGTTCTTTGTGCAACAAATCATTTATTCAAAAAGGTCATCTGACGAGCCATATGTTGACTCACACTGGAGAAAAACCTTTTTCATGTTCCTTGTGCAACAAATCATTTACTCAAAAAGGTTATCTGTCGAGCCATATGCTGACTCACACTGGAAAAAAACCTTTTTCATGTTCTTTGTGCAACAAATCATTTACTCAAAAGAGTCATCTAACGAGCCACATGCTGACTCACACTGGAGAAAAACCCTTTTCATGTTCTTTGTGCAAAAAATCATTTTCTAAAAAGGGCAGTCTGATGAGACATATGCTGACTCACACTGGAGAAAAACCTTTTTTATGTTCTGATTGCAACTATTCATCTTATTGGAAGGGCGCTCTGATCAGGCACATGCTGACTCACACTGGATAGAAACCTTTTTCATGTTCTTTGTGCAACAAATCATTTACTCAAAAAGGTCATCTGACAAGCCACATGCTGACTCACACTGGAGAAAAACCTTTTTCATGTTCTGAGTGCAACTATTCATCTTATTGGAAGGGCGCTCTGATGAGCCACATGTTGACTCATACTAAAGAAACACACCTTCCGCATGTTCTTTGTGCAACAAATCATTTACTCAAAAAGCCAATCTGACCAGGCACATGCTGACTCACACTGGAGAAAAACATTTTTCATGTTCTGAGTGCAACTATTCATCTTATCGGAAGGGCAATCTAATGAGCCATATGTTGACTCACACTAAAAAAAAACCTTTTTCATGTTCTTTGTGCAACAAATCATTTACTCAAAAACGTTATCTGACGAGCCATATGCTGACTCACACTGGAGAAAAACCTTTTTCATGTTCCTTGTGCAACAAATCATTTACTCAAAAAGGTTGTCTGACGAGCCATATGCTGACTCACACTGGAGAAAAACATTTTTCATGTTCTGAGTGCAACTATTCATCTCATTAGAAGGGCGCTCTGGTGAGCCACATATTGACTCATACTAAAGAAAAACCTTATGCATGTTCTTTGTGCAACAAATCATTTACTCAAAAAGGTCATCTGACGAGCCACATGCTGACTCACACTGGAGAAAAACATTTTTCATGTTCTGAGTTCAACTATTCATCTCATAGGAAGGGCACTCTGATGAGCCACATGCTGACTCACACTAGAGTAAAACTTTTTTCATGTTCTTTGTGCAATAAATCATTTACTCTAAAAGGTAATCTGACGACGCACATGCTGACTCACAGTGGATAAAACCCTTTTTCGTGTTCTCAAAAGAGATATTTGTATAAACACGTGCGTACTCATTTTTATGCCCGGATATCTCAGTCGGTAGAGCATGAGAATTTTAATCTCAGGATCGTGGGTTCGAGCCCCATGTTGGGCGCCATTGTTATAGAATAATTCAAATATGTACAAATCAAACCACGTAGGGCGCCAATGTAATAGAATAATATGGCTAAAATTAATAAAGACGCGTTGGTGCGCTATTGTTACAAAGTAATTATGATAATTTATGTTAATTATGCTATTGTTATAGTAAATATAAGTTAAGAACAACAAATAACATAGTGTGAGGTAGGTGTGAGATAGATATTGTATTTGTACACAAAGTGTACAAATACAACATCTTCGACACCAAACAAATTATTTATACATGTCCCAAATGATGTTATTATGCGTAAAAAGTGGTGCTACGCGATCAAAAGGTGAATTAAAAAAATGGTGTACTTTCTGCTAAATCTCTTCATTCTTGCTGTGAAGATCATTTCAATGTAAGTAGCTAAATTCATTTATGTGAAATATATATTCTAAAACAAAAATCTGCCATAAACTGAAGCTAATCGTAATAGAAAATTTCAAAGTGCTTATAAAATTTTTACACATAAATTTGTTTTGAAAGAAAAGCCTTATTCATCCTGATGGGTAGTGGATTATATTGGGTACGAATTAGACTACATAGTTTTACAATATTATATTTTATCATATAAATATTGTCATTTCAGGTTATATGTTAAGAAATCTCTTAACAATCGTGTTACAATACAAAAGATACATTTTAATTTAAAAACAATATTTTGTACCTACATTTATTATTATTTTGTAATTTTATATTTAGTTATTATTGTAATAATGTCATTTTCTTCTATGTAAAATGTTTTTGGTGACTATGACTGTAATTCACAATAAATAAATAATTTTTTTGTTTTGTTTTAACAGCTCCAAGAGGATTTAGAAAATTATATGGAAGTCCAAATGATGGGATGCAAAATGAGATTGAAAAAAAATGTGATCCCACATATTTTTGCGTGTCAAAAAAAAGTTTTACCAAGCCTAAGGCAAACGGGACAAAAAAGATTGCGTGCCGGGTTAATTCAAGACGCGATGATAATGGGGGAGCCCACGAGGAACGCACCATTGGACCCAGAGCCCTCAACATCTACAGCAGCTCGTCTTCCCTCGGAGCCCTCCACTTCAACAGCCATTCTCTACCTTCCAGAAGCTGCTGATAGCAATTGTAAAATGGTTAATAAGGCGGTACAAGCAGATATTCGCTGTCGTCTTACCTACAGAAGCAAGTCCACTTCAACCGTGCCAACAATGACAAACACGGCATGCTCACCATTGAAGTTCTCACCCACAAAGCCTGTTTCTGCAAAAGGGTGAGCCTACTCATCATAATATATATATAATGTCCACTGGTTCCGAGGACAATGATTCAGATTACACTCCCTCTTCATACTCGGACAGTAACAATTTTGATGGGTCCGAGATTGATACTGGACTTGTTAATCTGACCATGAGAAAATCTTTCATGCTTGTCATAGAGAGAAAGCCTAGACTCTGTTTAGGAATCCCTAAGGAAATGTTTCACATTATTTCTATTGTAGTGGCCAAAGCACCTACAGAAACAATTTATGTATTAATTGCACTTAAAAAAATAAGGTTAGATGATTCGTTCGCTATTCTTGCGCTTCACTTTGGTTTGTCGGCTTCCTCTGTAGCACGGATTTTATCCAAGACTATCAAAATATTGGCGATTATTAGCTTTATTTAAGGAACTCATAATTTGGCCAACCACATCCGATATAAGAGCTCAGCTACCAATATCCTTCAGGGCAAGGTATGGCAATGTTCAGTCCACAATAGACTGTCTAGAAATACAAATAGAAAAGCCCTCAAATCCGATTCACCAATCCATGTGTTGGTCAGAGTATAAAGGATGTAATACACACCAGATGGTCTGGTTTCATGTGGCTATGGTGGTCGTGCGTCTGATGCTATTATTATAGAGGACTGCGGTTATTTGTCATGCCTGAGACCATATTTTGCAGCAGATGGACTGCGAACTGATTCGCCCACCGAGTGTTTTTGCGAATGTGCAGTCTAGCCGCGAAGAAGTAAAGCAATCCAAAAGGATTGCGCATTCACATTGAGCGCGTCATAAGTAGAATTAGAGAATTCCAAATGCTCAGAATGCATGCAAGTACTGACCATAACCATATTATTGTAGTATGTGGTCTTATTAACCTGCAAGGGTTACTCATTCAAATGTAATATTTAAAGCAACTGTTGTTATTATTTGTGTGAGACCCTCCCGTGTGCAGGTGTTGATGTGCAGGTGTTATATGATTAGTACATCTGCACTGATCTGTATTCCTTACCGTGGGTAATGAAAGGATATATTTTACAATATTAGTTAACAACTGTATGTAGGATGTGAAGGAAAAACTGGTGGAAAATGTTTTAATAAATTTTTATTTAACTAAAAAAAACACTTACAGGAGATACAAAATAGATTAATTTGAACGCTAGTAGTAGCTATATAAATTTAAGATTCTTATAAATAGCTTGGAACCAAAATGTTAAGCATTTGTCCATTAAATCTAAACAGTAATTGTATTCTACATAACAGACAATAACTTCTTTCGAACTTTCAAAGTCTGGCTTTGCTACACAATACATACCTTTACATTTTTTTGCAAAATGCATTTGCATTTGCATTTGAGCCATGTACTTATCACTAGGTTTGTCCATGGTGACCGTGAAGTATCTTCTTAAAGCTGTATCGCTACTTGGACATTTCACTTCTACAATGTAATTTTCTCCTACTGCATCTGGAGAAGCTCCAAAAATGGATGGTGATTAAAAAGAATCAGGCCGCACTTCTCAAACTTTATTTCCTCCACTTCTTTCACAACTTCAGCCTCTAGAAGTCTGCCACGCCTAAGAAACTCAGTTTCTGTTAGTTTAGCACCTAGAATATGCTCTCAACGAGTGAGCCTTCCAAGGTTTGGCAATGAGCAGCTTCATGGGCTTTAGATGCGGTAATTCTAGCGTACCTCAAGTTGTGCCACAATGGACAGTTTGACTGCCCAACAGATCCTTCATGCTGTCGCTTTTATAAGGCGAAGAAACTTCTTGAACATTTTGGTTGCTATGTAGATATTGCCAAACTAAAATTAAAAAAAATAAAAGATCATCCAAGAAGCTTGTTTGGAAAAAGCCGAAACTTCTAGAATGCCGTTCGAATCAAGTAGTGGCGTACCACTACACTTTAATAAAAGTTTTGTTTGAAAATCCAATATATATCATGAAACATTACATACTCATCATAATAGTGATTTACTTACCGTAAAACTTTAACACCTCGCATTTCTGCACAAAAAAAAATCAATTTTCGAAAAGAAAACTGCCATCATAATCGCGTCGATTTTTGGCAAATTATTAGACTATCCTTGTAGAAAACCACTGTCTGTCATGATAGTATGTATTTAAAATATATGTTATATACAAACAAATGAGTTTAGGATTGATTACGACTATCAAAATCAAACTAATTCAACAACTTCAACAAGCAACTGGAACAAAAAAAACTTGAAGTGGGACAAGTGAGTGTGTTGTGACGTCGCAATTCGCCAGCCAATCATGTCTCGTTATCGATATTTGAATTTCCATACAACTATAAGTGAATTTATTAATTTAATATTTGTTTTAAGTACGATATTCGAGTTTAGTTATATTTTTTACATGTATTACATGCATTGAAAACACTATATTGCATATACTGCATGTACCGTATGCAGGTCACATCAGTTGGGACGAGGGGGGTGAATTTAATTATAAAGAGATGTTAGGTATTAAGGCATTTGGGTTATAATTTGGTTTGGCCAAGTTTTAATACACATTCTTAAATATACTTAGATCTACTTATTTCTAAATCTGAACTAGTTGTCTTCTAGTACGAGGTTGCTTCTTCATTGTTCACATCGTCATTGTTAACTCTTAAACCCTATCTGGGGTACTGGAGTACCCCCCAAATTACCAAGTAACTCTTTAACCCTACCTGGGGTACTGGAGTACCCCCCTAGTTAAAAATATTGCACTGTTGCAAAAATCGCTCTAGCTAATCTACTCTCGATAATTGGCGCGTAAGTACGTCAGTAAGCCGTGACCGCCCGGCAAGTGCATTCGCTTCCACAGGTGTTCTGGGGTACCCCAGTACCCCGTGGTAGGAATAGTGTTAGTTCTTTCTTCCAGTTATACTTGAATTACTGAAGTTGTTTTTCGACATCTCTCTGGTAAGTTTGTACACATTTTTCATTATTTACTTTACTTTGTGATAATGGTTATTGTACAGTGTTGATAGGCAGGGCCTGCGCCCAATAACGAGACATTCACGGACTAATAATGTGTTATGAATGAAATGACAGTGTATGCAGTGTAATGAGGTGTTGTATTGTTTTCAGATATGGCATCCCAGACTCAATCTTGTATGCATCAAGTCTTGGGGGGGGGGGGGGGTTGAAATTGGTGTTATCGAGGATTTCCGGGAACATTTTGAAGTCGCATCTTACGAAGACGGTGATCAAGATAGCGTGGAAGGAGATGAAGAGTATTTAGTGCCTGACAATGACGGGGCTGGTATAAATGAAGAAGGTAGGCGCTTGGTTCGTGTGCTAGATTCTCCATTAGTTCTGTAAGGAAAAGGTCATAATATCTCCAATGAATGCATACAAAAATGCAATATAAGAATACATAAAAAACATTACCTGACGCCAAAACTCGAATAGTCACCATTAATTTTTTTAACTAACTAACTAACCATCACACCTTTTCCCGCAGAGGTAGGCTGAGAGGACGGACCGCCATACAACTCGGTCTTGGCACACATTTCTTGCCTCATTCACATTCATACATCGTCTAATACATACTCTTCTATTATTCTGACTCTTGACATGGCCTGACTCAAGTATCTGATTCACTTGGTCGTGCCATGTCTTCCTCGGGCGTCCCCGACTTCTGCTACTTTTCACATTTGCATCGTATATTCTTCTTAAACTCTTTTCTTCGCTCATTTGCTCTACATGCCCAAACCGTCTAAGCGTCCCTTTCTTGATCTTACTCATTATGCTTACATCAGCCTTGTACTCTTTGCTGATCTCTGCATTTCTCACACGATCGTACATGGTGTTACACACATACGCCTCAGGAATCTATTTTTCAGCTGGTGAAATAGCATTCCAAAAAGAAATATTATTCTTTTTTAATTAGCGGTCCAATCATTTCCAATATGTATTAGAAGTCAGTTGCTTTAAAGAATTTTTGTTGATCCTCAATTCTTAATTCTGCCGTTAAACGAACGAAAGCCCCATCAGTACCTACTTCTTTTTTGAAGCCAACTCCTAATCCAACACACTCTGCGGGCCCTTACGTTTTTGTTTGACAAAATTGTGCATATTATCGCAGCGGCAATCCATTGTGTGCGGAAATGGGTATTATATGGGGATCCATAATCTAACCGTAAATAAACAAATCCCTGTTATCAAATATTACCAACTGACAGCTGTCAAAGTCGGCGGCAACGCGTTGTCAGGAAGCCATCTTACCAAAAATAGAATTACTGGTGTAGCGGTCTCTGTGAGAAGTTCGTAAATTAATTATCCAAACAACTTCCGTGAGCATTATTTACGATAAGTTGGATGCATATGTAAGCGCTCCTGTGAGTAACTTTTCAAAAATTTACGAAGGTTGTAAATTTTACCTACAAGTGTAAACCCAGCCTAAAAAAAGGGTAGGTCAAAAAAAAAAATTTTTCTTTAATAGACATTAAACAATAATTAAGTCATAGACATTTATTCTAGTCAACCAATATTTATTTTGCTAAGACCGCATATAAAAAATTAACTCCAAGAGCGATTATGAAAATGACAGGAAAATGGTTGGGTTTATCAGTTTGTGTCTGCGCAGTGTGGCTTTGAGTTGACTGAGCTGCCCGCGCCTGCGCTTTAACGAAACCAGGATCGAATGAGAGTTAACGACTTTTACCGTGTACCGTACCGATGTGTGCAATCCTCTCCAGGTGCATGTGAATTCCTCCACCACCGAGCGTTCACCTAAAACCGTAAGTTTACATTGCGAGTACCTTTCTTTTTGGTGTGCGATCTAAGCGTTAATTCACATCGGCACACACCTGCCGAGATTATTCTAATTATAACCTCACCCATGTATTGATGGTCGACGCGGCTATCGCACAGACTAGTTGCTAGACAGAACTAAAATAATAACAGCACTTGAAAAAACCTTTAACAGAACTTGAAAATTAACTTTGAAATTTGAAAAATTGTTAGAATTCTCAGATATAACCCGTCCTTAGTGTACCGGACAGCAGATGGAAAAAGATATACCAAAATGATTATTGGAATAATTAAGGAAATTAATAATTATTTCTAATCACACATTTTATGATGCTGAATGTCTTAAAAGGTTTATCACCGGACACATATCATGCGTCAAATGGTGTTTAGGCGTAGTAATTAAACTTCGTTTATTTATCTTGATTTCTTAATACTTGCCCAATCAGTCAGTTATGCTTAAATTGCAAATCCTTCAGCAAGGTACCCCCAAGAGAAAGCCGGTGTATCACTGGCGTAGGTGTGCAGTATTCTAAGGGTGTATTAGTTGTAACGAAATAATTGGATTAATTCAATAAGAATTTAGATGTATTGATCTAACGTTATTATTATTTATTGTGTCTACACTATTTCTGGAAATGTTTGTTGTTTGAAAACAGACTTCAACAGATTGAAAATAATCATCATAAAGATTGCAAATTTGTTGCCCATCACTTGAAGACATGTTTCCGTGAACATGTTATTGGGTAAATAAGAGGAGGTTTGTATAGTGGGATGTAACGGTCCACAGCTTTATATAGGTAATTCAAAATCGTATAATTTATTAGTAGCTTCTTCTATGCACATTTTACTGAAAACATGTAACAAGTTCATTTTAATTATCGTGTGTAGTTTTAATTAAAGCTGGGAATTCACACAAGGATACACTCTAAAGTTGAAATCAGTTTGGTGTTCATAATGAAACAATAAAATTGCGGTTGTGAATTCGTCTGCTAGCGCGTTTTGAAGGAAAACATTACCGCATTCGAAGTGCAGTTACAAATTCCAAGATTCATAACTGCACTTCAAAGTTTCGTGTCATGGGTGTAGTTTTAATCAAAGTTCGCGCATTCAATTTTTAGTTAAAAGCCGTTTTGTCTTGCGAATGATGTGTTAAAATTCCTGTTCCGGTATTATCTGCTGATGCATTTCGAAGGAAACCGTTCCCAATTTCCGAGTGGAGTTTAAATTCTAGTTTCACACCATATCCTGCATAATTCCGAGGGTAACCATTTGCTTTCTCCGCGTGTAACGATTATATGCAACTCAAGGAAAACCATATTCGCTTTCTGGTGCAGTTAAAAAGATTCTAGCAGTAGACTCTCTTCCTAATAAACGTACTAAACCTTTTTTGTGTATAAAAACATATCGGCTTCTTTGTCGGGATGTGGTGTGATTTGATTTGTATTTTTTTATGAAACATTAATATGAAGCATCGAGGAATTATCAAAATTTAAATAAAAAATGTTGAAGTGTTTTACGCTCTCCTCTAGCTGGTATTAGTATAACACTGCACGTGTTGGGTTCATCCACAAACTGTGAATCAAATCAGCCTCTCGTTGGGTGGTCATGTTAAATGAATGTTATTCATTGATGTATTATATGCAACTCAAGGAAAACCATATTCGCTTTCTGGTGCAGTTATAAAATTTCTAGTATTAGACTCATTTCATTTCATAATATTGAGGATTCCGCCCCCCCATACCGACATCTAAGTGCGGCCTGCGGGTGATAATACAAATATCCAAATTGTCCCCAACGACAAAGGTCCCCGGCCCTGCTTTAGATGTTGATCTATCAGGGCTAAATTTTAGACAAATTGTGACGCAAAGCAACCTTTTTATTCAGAATGGTGATATTACACGAAGCCGATCTTCCGCTCTGGAACGTGTTGCAACTATATATTATTTTCAATGACTAATTTTATGAAATAACTCAAACGAGTCGAGCCAAACATTGAACGCGATTAAAATTTTGGTGCCCCTTGTCAAAACCAGTAGACACCCAGGCCCTAGGTAGGTGAACACTGTAATCAATAATATTCGGATGATTTATCTTTTAATAATAATTTCAAGAGCCATGTGTCAAGGCAATTCGGCGCCCGGAGCAGAATGCTCCAATTGCGTCCGCATAGGGCCGGCCCAGCGGGACCTCGACCAATTCGCTATAATTATCTGCATATTTCGTCTGAATTCTGGAAACATGAACAAGGTTGATAGATACTCTCAGTTTAACATCTCGGCATATTTTGAAATTGGGTGGCATTAACCTTGTTAAGTGAACAGGGTCTAAATATATGAATGTTGAAACGGAGATTATAAAGGTGAAGGGCATGATTACCTCAGGAAAAGTTGTAACATAAGTGTAGTAAATAAAAGAAAGGAGAAAATGAATTCCAAAATACAACATTTATTTCTACATCTTTTAAATAACATGAGAACTCTTTTAATTAATGACAAATATCTCAGGCGTGTGCATCAGCCGAAGGTTGAATGCACGATTGACAATTTAAGGTTACATTGAGAGCGACAGAATGGATGGTGACATTTAAGATTTAACTAACCTGATGAATGGTAATAATGGGCGCCAAGCAATGCCGTCGGCAAAGCTAATATTTATATGCAGAACGATGGATGAGCAAAGGCAAATTACTAAACTGCGGCGTCATCATCGCTCGTAAATTGTGTCGGCTCATGGCGTGGTTCGTGTCCTCCCTGCTAAACGACGTTCCGGAAGCGCAGCCTGTTGAATACTGACGGCTCGAGGTGGCCGTCCTGACCGCAAGCCCGTCCGTGTCATCTTGTGGCGAAGTTGCCATCCTTCAAAATAGCCGTAAACTAGAGATGGGCACTGATTATTGCTGTAACTCTGTAGCGGGCAGGAAATGACTGCTACAATACCCCCTCAGCCAAAGGACTTATGGCTATAAGTCTGAGGTTCGCCTGACACCTCCTGACAAAGTCGATACACCCTCCAGCAGCAGAAATGTGTGGTGCGGATTTGGCGGGTAGTAAGAGGCTTCAGCATTGAAAAAGTTCCGTATCCAAATATTTTCCTGAAGTTCAGCATGGACTGGAGCGTTTGAAACCCCGAAGAAGGCCGCATTGGTAAGGTTAACGTTCTGATGTTGTAATTCCAGTATCCAGCGTGAAGGCCAGCAGATGATGAAGAAGGAATGTGCTCCAGGTAATAACAGTTGGACGCAGCATAGATATGAAGTCGGAGGCGTAAGGTCCGAAAGTCTTCAGTTGACGTAGTATAGAGATGACGAGAGAAGAGTGTGGTCCGGATGTCTTCAGTTGACGTAGTATGGAGAAGTTTTCTTGATGATTGAAGAAGTCTAATCCTAACCAACCCTTGGTCACCGTTGAAATAAATAAAAAGACAGAAATATTGAGCAAATTGGCAGGCCCTAATCGAAAAAAGAGTGAATATAAAAGAAGCATTGTTCTGAACACAAAAGATTTAATAGTAATACCTTATAAAACAGGCTTAAAAAAGTTGAGCAACACTTGCAACAGATCTGTGATTACATTGCAAAAGCGATAAAGAGAATTACAAACTGTAATGTTTTCATATGACGAGCGTGAAGGTAAATTGTTACGCTGTACCGTTCAGTACTTTCAACACTTTTTTTCAGTTTTTCATGTTTTCTGGGTACTTCTTATTTTATTTTTTTTAATTTCTGAAAACATAAAAACTGTTTTAAAACAAGATAAAATTATATTTCCGGTGTACTAATATAAAATAAACATTATTATTTCTAAATAATAAAATTTTTGTAAGAGTCGTGGCCGACGAATTCTTAGATTCTTCTTGTTGATAATAAAAACACGTCGGTACTTTATACGTTCGTTTATTCTGCATGGTGTACAGTGTAAAGTTGTTATTCCGTTGATATCAAAGACAAGAGAAACACAATGGACAACGTACGTACTTTTTATACTACCATTCATGCTGTCTCCCTCAGGCACTCAGTTTCTTTCATATTCACAAACACACGATCACCACATTCCTAGACACTTAAACTAACATTATTATCTTATTACTAATTATAAAACACTTTTTTAATTACAAACATAAATCGACCAGGCAGAAAACCTTCCAGAGTTTATTATAATTGCAATAGGATAGAACGTCTAGACATTAGGAGAAATATTGCAATGGTGTTAGTGGCGCACAAGCTGCTAAATGGGCACATTTGCAATCCAGATATTCTGGAACGAATTTC
This sequence comes from Hesperophylax consimilis, assembly GCF_061612785.1. Classification (NCBI taxonomy): domain Eukaryota; kingdom Metazoa; phylum Arthropoda; class Insecta; order Trichoptera; family Limnephilidae; genus Hesperophylax; species Hesperophylax consimilis. The sequence goes on along the minus strand of NW_028301326.1, from coordinate 11,636 downwards.
TTTTTATGTCCCTGATAATTTCATCAGAGCTAGACAGCACAGATTATTTATTTTTCCAAGGGGCAGGACCAACCTACCAATGATCATGCCTTTGGGGAGAATAACTACTTTGTTAAATCACATTTCTTCTGTGATTGACATTTTCAATTTGAACCAAAGAGAATTTAAGACGGCAATAAGCATACTATTTAACAAATGTGGTTAATCAGATAGTATTGATGTACTTACCCATGCAAATAAATGTATGTACTTACTTATTATAAACTGTAATTTATAAACTGTTATTTGTGAAATGTAAATGGATTATACTGTTTTTCACAATAAATAAAAAAAATCAATGTTTTGTCAGAAACAGCCTTAGGTGAAAACCGAACTTTATCATGTAGAAGTATCATAATAGTAATTTATTCTGTATTAAATCGACTATAAGACAGTGTCCTCCAGTTCTCATACTATATAATATATTGTAGGTCTTTTTTTGTAATGATTTGTACGAAAATGAAAAAAGAAAATATATTGTAAAATACATACATTTTTACAAATAAAACATCACTCAAGTTTCGTTCTTAGACAATAAATGATTTCTTGTCACATACTTAAGTTGTTTCAATACTATCTATCTCTCACCTACCTCACCCTATGGTATTTGTTGTTCTCAACTTATATTAACTGTTAAAATAGCATAATTGGCATTAATGATCATTATTACTTTGTTACAATAGCGCACCAACGCGTCTTTATTAATTTTAGCCACATTATTCTATTACAATGGCGCCCAACGTGAGGCTCAAAACCACGATCCTGAGATAAAGAGTCACATGCTCTACCGCCTGAGATATCGGGACATAATAATGATTGTTTATACAAATATCTCTTTTGAAAACACGAAAAACTGCAGTCGGAACACGAAAAAGGTTTTTTTCCACTGTGAGTCAGCATGTGCTTCGTCAAATTTCCCTTTAGAGTACATGAGTAGTTACACTTCAAACATGAAAACGGTTAATCTCCAGTGTGAGTCAGCATGTGGCCCGTCAGATGACCTTTTTGAGTAAATGATTTGTTGCACAAAGAACATGAACAAGGTTTTTCTCCAGTGTGAGTTAGCATGTGCCTGGTCAGAATGCTTTTTTGAGAAAATGAATTGTGGCACTCAGAACATGAAAAAGGTTTTTCTCCAGTGTGAGTCAGCATGTGACTGGTCAGACTGCTCTTTTGAGTAAACGAATTGTGGCACAAAGAACACGAAAAAGGTTTTTCTCCAGTGTGAGTCAGCATGTGGCCCGTCAGATGACCTTTTTTAGTAAATGATTTGTTGCACAAAGAACATGCATAAGGTTTTTCTTTAGTGTGAGTCAACATGTGGCTCATCAGAGCGCCCTTCCAATGAGATGAATAGTTGCACTCAGAACATGAAAAAGGTTTTTCTCCAGTGTGAGTCAGCATGTGGCCCGTCAGATGACCTTTTTGAGTAAATGATTTGTTGCACAAAGAACATGCATAAGGTTTTTCTTTACTGTGAGTCAACATGTGGCTCATCAGAGCGACCTTCCGATGAGATGAATAGTTGCACTCAGAACATGAAAAAGGTTTTTCTCCAGTGTGAGTCAGCATGTGACCGGTCAGACTGCTCTTTTGAATAAATGAATTTTCGCACAAGGAACATGAAAAAGGTTTTTCTCCAGTGTGAGTTAGCATGTGTCTGGTCAGAATGCTTTTTCGAGTAAATGAATTATGGCACTCAGAACATGAAAAAGGTTTTTCTCCAGTGTGAGTCAGCATGTGACTGGTCAGACTGCTCTTTTGAGTAAACGAATTGTGGCACAAAGAACACGAAAAAGGTTTTTCTCCAGTGTGAGTCAGCATGTGGCCCGTCAGATGACCTTTTTTAGTAAATGATTTGTTGCACAAAGAACATGCATAAGGTTTTTCTTTAGTGTGAGTCAACATGTGGCTCATCAGAGCGCCCTTCCAATGAGATGAATAGTTGCACTCAGAACATGAAAAAGGTTTTTCTCCAGTGTGAGTCAGCATGTGGCCCGTCAGATGACCTTTTTGAGTAAATGATTTGTTGCACAAAGAACATGCATAAGGTTTTTCTTTAGTGTGAGTCAACATGTGGCTCATCAGAGCGACCTTCCGATGAGATGAATAGTTGCACTCAGAACATGAAAAAGGTTTTTCTCCAGTGTGAGTCAGCATGTGACCGGTCAGACTGCTCTTTTGAATAAATGAATTTTCGCACAAGGAACATGAAAAGGGTTTTTCTCCAGTGTGAGTGAGCATGTGCCTGGTCAGATGACCTTTTTGAGTAAATGATTTGTTGCACAAAGAACATGAAAAAGGTTTTTCTCCAGTGTGAGTCAGCATGTGCCTGGTCAGATGACCTTTTTGAGTAAATGATTTGTTGCACAAAGAACATGAAAAAGGTTTTTCTCCATTGTGATTCAGCATGTGACTGGTCAGACTGCTCTTTTGAGTAAATGAATTGTTGCACAAAGAACATGAATAAGGTTTTTCTATAGTGTGAGTTAACATATGGCTCTTCAAAACGCCCTTCCGATAAGATGAATAGTTGCATTTAGAACATGAAAATGGGTTTTCTCCAGTATGAGTGCGAAATTGGGGTTCAAAGTTTGACATAGGATGGCTGGAGTTTTCCCCAGGATGCGTCTTAAGATCTGGCGACAAATCTGAAAAAGAATACGGACAAAAAGGGTTAAGTGTAACTTATTATTTCCACTTACATTAGTAAATTCATAAAAAAATAGAAAAACAGTAGAGCAGAAATATCTAAATCTTATAAACATCGGTTTTGTATGTGTAGAAGTTCGTAATGTAGAAGCGTGAATTTGTAAAGAGACTTTAAGGTTTATTTAGGAAATGGGAATGACCCCAGATGTCTGATTCCCATGCATTTCCATACTTATCCTTCAAGAACGGAAAACCATTTGCTCTTGAGCACCACCAGTTGTAGTTAAAAGTCGATAGAATGATGTTTTCTTCCAACAATTTTTATTTATTATAAATGCATTATAAAACAAAAAAAATGTTCATGTTCCAAATAAGATGAGGTGAAAACTTAAGAAACCGGGAACCTTTTGGTAGAAATGGCGACCTCCGAATTCGAGCCGTAAGGCTCTCGATTAGTAATCTGGTGGTCGGGGTTCAACTAAATACTATTCACAACATACTCCAATTGCCCAAAATGGTACGGAGCAGTTTTGACTTTGATGCGGTATTTACAAAAAAACAACTCAGCAAGTTTAAAGTGTGGTGTAGTTTGGCAGTTTCCAGCAAAGTCATATTTTATGGCAAATACCAAATATGTGTAAATACGGCAAGAGAGGACGTCGTACACAAGCAAATGTCTTGCCTGCATCACAATTCAAATATGAATCAATGTATCGTAAATTCCTAATGACAAAACTATATTTATTTTTCCACGATATCCATGAGGTAGCTTAGCATCAAAAACTTTTTTTTTCTCAAATTTCAGTCTTCCATAAAATTTAATTTATTTTCTGTCTTAGGAATGAGTTTATTAAATTTGGCAAAATAATTTAATTTTCTTTTTTTTCATACAAATCTTATTCCAATTTACTTAACTATTGCAGTGGCAAATAGTTATATATTACATTATTTTTGGGTACTGTTGAATTCTTTCTGGAAATAACTTTCTGACGTTTTGTTTTAGTTTAGGAGACACAATGGCTTAAGTGCAACTTTTGTAAAAATACTTCCCGTATTAGATACTATTCACCTGCTAAAATTCAGCATTTGCCTAATTTCCAGTTTGGGCCGTTTTTATATAGATTCACTGAACTATTAAAAAAAAGATTTTACCTGCTCTCTGGTTAATTCTTTCAAAACGTTCTAGGCATTCCTTTTTAATATTCGGCAGGTCTATGTCAATTTCCGTATAAGTAAATCCCCCTCTATTTTCTTCTCGGGGTCGAAGATCCGCCTTGCTGGTAACAGACTCCACATTAAAGCAACCTGAAAAAATTAAATAAAGTTAATTAATTATCGATGAACAAATGAACTTTTTTTTTTTTGGGGTGTTATGCCGTGTTGCGCTAACTCCTTCTTTAGCCGACGTTTCGGACATCGTTGCAGTGTCCATCATCAGGGCAGATCCGGTAGATCCAAAGATGTGTAAAAAACTTAAATGAACATTTTGTACATATGCATTGCAACTAACTGGCTGTCTGCGTACTTTCCGCATATTCCAAACATTCCTTCTTTACATCTGGGAGGTCGACATCTATATCCATATTTGAAATTTCACCTCCGCCTCCTTCCTGGGGTCCTAGTTCCGTCTTGATCGTAACAGTCTCTGGATTTAGTAGATCCATGGCACTGCTGTGGTAGCGTTTGGTAATTGTTTCAAGCCCAAACAAGCATACCTGAAACAGAACATATTTGTAATTTGACGGAACTCAATGAATAAGCTTTGAACATTTGGTTTTGCTTGGAATAATCTGTCAAAACAATGAAGTCGTAAGTTCGTCAAAACACGTAATTTGAAATGAGGATATAATTGCGACTGTATCTTAGACTGAAGTTAAGACGTTTGAAAACGGTTTAAAAATGGTCTTCGATTGTCAGATAACTCAATAACTAGAGATAAAACCGTATTGTCGTTCTGCATTTAACAAATATCGGTAATACATGTTTTTTTTAAATAATCTGCGATTATGTTTAACATATGCCCTTCGAATCCTAGACTAAAAATGGAAAGTTTGACGTTTTGACGTATAAGTTTAAACGTTCCTTACAAAACACTAAATAGAATCCGTAAGTTAGGTGTACCGATGGCTAAATTTAAGCTAGGTCGCGTTATACACAGCGCAATTATGTATTTGAGTATGCCATAGCACAAATTTAAGAACCGTGGTCGGACAGTTTGATTGGTTATAACGACTGCTATCAAATAGCGATGAATATTTGGTATTAGCACTAACGTAAACCTATCACAAGTATGAGATGGTAAAATTAACAAAGTGGGTTAAACAGAGTATGGAAAAAGGATAAACGAAAGCATGTGTTGACAAAATACTTTAGTTAAGTTATTCATAGACAGTAATGAAGTCAAAGTCAATTATAATAATTATCAGGAAACTGACCTTCTAGGTTAAGGATAGTTTTATTGCAATTGCGTCTTGTTTAATATTAGTTGGCAATTGGAGGGGACCCACCCTTTCAAAACGACTGTGTGAAGAAACTGATTTATTAACCTCCTTAGCCGCACACGTCAGGACTAGGAGATTCTTCGTCCCGATGACTGTGCGGCTGCAGCGACCTTGAGAAAAATGAGAAAGAAATTTCATAGATAATTTATTTAATAGCTGTCAGAGAAGTTACACTAGTGATGGGCGGGATCGAATCATGTACAAGATCGAAATATTTTAATCAAAACACCAAAACTATCGAATGATTATTCGATTTAATTGCTCGTAGTTCAGCAGGAGAGTGGGGGCAGACAAGGGCAGCGGTTTTGTCTCGTTGGAGGAGTGGGTTACGGCACATAAGCAATTATTATACTCTTTTTTTCCTCTTCTATAGAAGCTGGCGCTTGTGTCTAGAAGATTTGTGAGTATCAAGATGAAGAATATTTTTTGTTTGTAATTATGAATATTAAAAATTATAATTAATTGCAAAGATACTTTCATCATTTTAGAATTTATGCTATAAGTAGTTTATTTTATTTTTTTATCAGATATATCGGTAGTTTCTGTCTCGGAAAAAAATGACTCGTTATTTGGTTTGACATGAAACTCAATTTTATAAAGCATATAGAAATTATATCCAAGAAAGCTTTGAAAATGTTGGGCTTTATATTAAGATTATCTAATAATTTTCACAAAATCTACACTATCAAAACATTGTATATGTTACTAGTTAGGAGTCATATCGAGTATAATTCCACAGTTTAGTCTCCAAATTATGAAGTTCGTTCACGTATCTTTGAAAGATTCCAAAATAAATTATTATGATATCTAAATTTTAGAAAAGCAATTCTTAGAGAATGCCAAAATAACGGCTACCTTCTTAATTTATTACATTTATTAAAATTATCCCAACGAAGAATTATTTGCGATTTAATATGTTTGTTTAAAATTATTAATTCGTCATTGAATACCCCTGAGTTTACTTTACATTATTTCATTACATGTTCCTGGCGGGACAGTAACAAGACAGTTAAGTACCAACCATAAAATTGTAGCATTTCTTTTACAACTTCGCAGTATTACGCGCCTATGATACGAATCTAAAATTTGCGAAACATAAACTCCGATTATGTAAATATATTTAGCTCAACAATATTCCGATAGACGTTCGCTTAAATACATTTTATGACTTCAAATGGAACTGTTTCATTTGGTGAAATGTAAAACATTATAAATAAAAAAATAACATCGCATTTATATAGCGCAGTTTAGTGTAATTTCACTTCAAGTGCGCACTTAGACCAGCAGAGCTTAGACCCTGGTGGTGCAAAATGTAGTTGATCTATTAATTGTATCTAATTATCAAATGATGTTTATTTAATTTACTAAGGTATTAAATTTCTGGGTTATATTTATTGTATTATTTTATTTTTTTTTATTTAATATTTGTATGTTTTTTACAATAAATTTACAATTATACATATTATACAGTGTTATCAAGGTAAATAATAATAGCTTTTCCTCACCATAAAGAGACAAGGCTCTTGTGTTTGGTGAGGGAATCCTAGCTCAATTATATGGAATCATGTAAGTAGGTAAATAATATATTTGCAAAACCAAAGGGATAAGTAAGAAATAGACAAGATTTATCAATAATACAGTTTCAAGATTTGAAGGAAATAATAATAAGAGTAAGATATGGACTTTTATTGTAGTTTTAGGGAATTTTTTAATTTTATTTTAAATTCCTGAATATCTTCAATATTTTTTAGATATAATGGAAGGATGTTAAAATATGTTATACCTAGATAGAGATAGGTATTTTGTGTGTGCTTTGTATTAAGTTTTGGGATTTTGATAGTTTTTTGATATCTTACTGATGAATTGAATTGTAAGTTATTTAACTGTATTTCTTTATAAATTTGTAGAATTGAATATTTTTTATATATATTGTCTATTGTGGGTACATTGAATATTGAAAAGAGAATCTCAGTAGAAAATTTGGATGGTTTTTTCAATATTACTTTAATTATCAATCTTTGAACTATTTTAAGTGGATTTAATACATTGTTATAAATTCCTCCCCAGCCAATAATACCATATTGTAATATAGATTGTACAATTGCATAGTACACTCTTTTTAGGTTTTCTAGTCTAAGAATATTTCTAAGTCTTATAAATATTTAAATACATTTTCTAATTCTTTTGACAAGTTCACAAATTTGTTTTTTCCATTTAAAATGTTGATCTATATATATGCCAAGATATTTAATTTCAGAAGTTAGACTGAGTATAGAACATTCTTGATTGCAATTAGTTCTGTTACATTTAAGTTGATGTATTATAATTTTTATTTCTGGTATTAATTTAAATTTGTTGATAGAGAATGGGATACATTTTGTTTTTTCAGTATTTAATGAGAGGAGGTTTTTATCGAACCAATTTTTCAGTACATTAATATCAGTATTTGCTAAGTTATTAACATTATTCCAATCAGTACCTTCAATTATTATGACAGTGTCATCAGCATAAGATATTATTTTTCCATTTAATCTTTGATTGAATATGACGTCATTTACATAAATGATAAACAGTAACGGTCCCAGGACTGTACCTTGAGGTATGCCGAAGTGACTTGTTTTTTGTTGACTAAGTACATCGTTGATTTTTACGACTTGAGGGCGTTTGAAAAGGTAGCTTTTTATCCATTCTATAGCTGTACCACTTAATCCAATGTTTCTTAATTTACTTATAAGTTTGTCGTGTGATATGCTATCAAAAGCTTTTTTAAGATCTATGAAAATTCCAATGCATTTTAATGATTTATCTAATGAATTATGAACAAGACTAGTTAATTTTGCAATTGCATCCTGAGTGCTTCTACCTTCCATAAAACCGAACTGATTTTCATTAATTAATTTATTACATTTTACAAATTGGTTTATCCTTTTTTTAACTATCTTTTCAAAATTTTTTGCTATGTTCGAGATTACTGATATGGGTCGGTAATTGCTAACTTCTTCTGGGTTACCAGATTTAAATATTGGAGTAATGGTAGTTTGTTTGTAGATTGATGGAAACACTCCGCTTTGGAAACTTCTATTGATTATGTGTTTTAACGGTTTAGAAATTTGATTTTTAATATTTTTTTAAATATTAACTGTTATTCCATCAAAACCCGGGGCAGAACCTCCTTGCATACCGTTTATAATTGATATTATTTCGTTCTCTGTGGTGACTTGGAATGTTTCTATGTTATTGTCAATATCAATACTACAGTCTGGAAATGTTATATTTGGGTCAATATGAATGAGATTGGCAAGATTTTCCCCTACATTCGCAAAGAAGGTGTTAAATATGTTTGCAGCTTTTGAGGGATTTTCTTTACAACATGTTTTCATGTTGTCATGAAATATAGTAGCGATGTCGTTATTCTTGTTTTTTTCTTGTCAATTATTTCATTTACAACTGTCCACACTCTTTTACTATCATTTTCAGCCTGATTCAACTTTTGTTTATAATACTTTTGCTTTGTGTTTTTTATAATATATGAAAGTTTGTTTTTATATGCTTTAAAATGATTTAGTAAATTTATATTATTTGGTTGTTGAGTAGTTAATTTGTAAAGAGCTTGCTTATGTCGTACAGATACTACTAAACCATGAGTAATCCATGGTTTTATAGGTTTCAAGTTCGACACTTTGGATTTGGTTATTATATTATTATTTGTCGAGTCATTTATGCATTTAGATATTTTTTCTTCAAACATTTTACAACATATATTGACATCATTACATTGTAATAATTTATTCCAATTTTCTGATTCTAATTGGTGTTTTAATGTATCCATATTAAGTACTTTTTTTGAGTAATTATTTTGTTTAAATAATGGCAAAGTTGGATTGCTTAATTTATAGTTAAAAATACACGAATAATGATCAGTGATAGATGTATGAATGACAGCTGATTTTATAGTTTTGATATCAGGAATATTTGTAAAAATGTGATCTAAGCATGAAGGGCGTTGACCTTTAACATTTCTAGTATAATAATTTATGCACGATAAATAATTGAGTTCTGCTAACATATTTAGATATGTGTCTTTATCTTTACTAGAATAGTCGTTTGCGATATTTAAATTCATATCTCCAACAATAATGGTATTTTTATTTCTAAAATTTAACAAAATATTTTTTAATTCATCTATAAATTGAGGTATTATCGATGTATGCGTGCGATAAATAGCAATAATGTTGTAATATTTATTTACGTCTTTAAATTCTATATTTAATATGTTAACATTACTAACATTAATTATTTCTTTAACCTTTCCTCATCTGTGGTGTGTATTTACTACACATTGCTTCTAATATCTTTAATAACTCTATAAATATAATAAATTCTGGGTTAAGATTTTAGGTATTCCTCCGTTATACATTTATGCACTGAATTAAAAAATAATATTTAACATAGTTTTCAAATTCAATTAAAAATCAGAGATTTTTGTAAGAAATCGGGAACAAATACACCAATACAATCAACCGTGTGCCATTGCTACGTGAAGAGTGTGCGGGGAAATGACACGCTAATGATGTCCCGCTTTACTTCGCAATACGGGCACATGAGAAATCCACTTGTCCCCAGTTCTATTTAGACCATCGATACCTACGGCCGCATTGTGTAGCTTCGTCTCGTGGCCAACTTGTGCAGGGGTACTAAAGTGAATCATTATTTCCGTTCGATAATTAAATTAATAATTTTTGGTAAGTACTTTTTCATTTATTTCCGAATACTGTGTTATACTATTACCTACCTTATATCATAGTATTGATAAGTGTGTATTACGTAACTCTTTATCCGTGCGCTTTCGTCATTTAATCATTGATCTAAGATTTATTTTTGAATATTTATTTCAAATGTTACATTTTTTTCTTTTTCGTTATAATATTCAGTTAAGCAATACTGCGTTTTACATTATTTACAAAAACCCTTACATTTTCAGGAAGAATAATGACTCACAGAAATTTAACAGAAGAAGAGATAGCGCAAGAACTTGATTATGATAGTGATATTGAGTTTGAAATGAACAATGACATATCAGATACTGAAGATTTGGTTGAACATTTAGAAGAATCGGACTCGGAATCGACTAGTGAAAATGAAGACGAGGGAGAAATACTGGTTTCAAAACATGGATTCGAATGGAGTGTATTACCACCATCATCATCGAGACGTCGGCAATGCAATATTGTCAATGAAACTTCCGGCCTGAAAAATGGTAGTTTATTAACTAACACAATAAGAGAAATGTTTGCTTTATTTATAAGCGCAGATATGGTGACAGAGATATGCCAAGAAAAGAATCGTCAATTGAGGCGTTTACCCGGGAGTATGATTGAGCAATTATCCGAAGATGAATTATATGCTTTCATCGGTATAATGCTTGCTTCCGGCAGAAATCGCACCCGAAAACTAAGTTTGATTGAGTTGTGGACAAGTGAAAGTCCATTTTGTCATCCGTTTTTCACGGCAGCTATGTCTCGAGACAGGTTCATAAATACTTATAGTCAGATCCGTTTTGATAATAGAGATACAAGACGAGAGAGATTTGAAGCTTCTTCAGACAAGCTAGAGCCAATTAAGTCGATTTTCAGTAAATTGGTAGATGCGTGTAAATCAAATTACTCTCCATCGCTTGATATAACCATGGATGAGCGTTTGGCGGCGTTTAGAGGTAAATTTCCATTTCGGGTATATATGAAGTCAAAGCCAGCCAGGTATGGCATCAAAATATGGATCGCTGCAGATGCTAAATCCGCATATATATGTAACATGCAAATATACAGCAGTATGATAAATAAATCAAGGCAATCGTGTCGTTATGGAATTGGTGGAACCTCAATATGGCGCCAATAGAGGCATAACCACAGACATTTTTTTTACGTCAGTAGGTACCACTGGCGGACAATCTTCTGTCCAAAAATCTGACCATAACTGGCACTCTTCGCAAAAATAAGAGGAAAATCCCTAAAGAGTTTTTACCATAAAAAAAGGCCATTGTATAGTAGCCAGTTTGGTTTTACATCAAATAAAACACTTGTGTCGTATGTACCTCAGCAAAATAAAGCAGTTTTGCTGCTATCAACTCAATTCCTTGGAAATGAAATAAGCCAAACCGATACAAAAAAACCAGATATAATTTTACATTATAATAAAACCATAGGTGCCGTTGACACAGAATGAGTATTCGTGTGTAAGGTCGACAAGAAGATGGCCGTTTCGCTTGTTCATGGAAATGTTAGACATTGCTGAACTGAACACATATTTCGCTTGTTCATGAAAATGTTAGACATTGCTGCACTGAACACATATTTATTATGGATTCAAAAGTATCCAGAGTGGAAAAAAAATAATAGAAGTAAAAGGAAATTATTCATAAGACAGCTAGGTTTAGAGTTGGCTAAG